>NC_051387.1:30190885-30193385 GCF_015228065.2 Penaeus monodon | reverse complement strand
TTTTTGTCTGTTCCCTGATCCACGTCGCCCTCATCCTATCTCTTAGGCTAATTCCCAGCATCAGTCTTTCCATCCCTCTCTGGGCACTTATTAGTTTCCTTTCCAGTAATTTGGTTGTAGTCCATGTTTCTGATCCCTAGGTCATAACTGGTAGGACACATTGGTTAAAGACTTTTCTTTTTAAACATAATGGCAAAGAACCTCTTAGTATGCTACTGTGTCTGCCAAAGGCGCTCCAGCCTAGACTGATGCGTCGCTTAATTTCCTCTTCGCTAGATGTGTTTGTCTGTACGAGTTGTCCTAGGTATTTTATTTGTCCACTACCTCTAGCACTTCGCCTTGTACATGTATCTGTTCGAACTGAACTCTACTGTTGAACATGATCTTAGTCTTTTTCTGTTCATCCGAAGTCCGATTTTCAGACTTTCTCTATTCAGATCATTTATTAGTTGCTGCATTTCATTGCAGATTCACTGAAGAGAACCAATATCATCTGCAAATCTGAGGTTGTTTAGATATTCGTCTCCTATCTTGATACCCTTTCCATTCCATTAGCCTTTTGAATATTTCCTCAAGACAAGCTGTAAACAGTTTTGGTGAGATGGTATCGCCCTGTCTAACACCTTTTTTAATTGGTATTTTGTCGGTTTCGGTGTGGAGCTTGATGGTTGCTGTCCCATCTTTGTATATATCTTCCTGTATTTTACAATATACCTCCTCTACTCCCTGTTTCGGATAGCTTCTAGTACTGGTGGTCTCTACAGAGTCGAATGCCTTTTTGTAATCGATGAATGCCATACACAGTGGTTTCCTATATTCGTTTATTTTTTCCTTTATTTGGGTAAAGCGTGTGGATGTGGTCTGTTGTTGAGAATCCACTGCGAAAGCCTGTTGTTCTCTATGGCTGGTTAGAATCCAGACGGTCAGAGATGCGAGTTGTGATGATTTTTGTGAATAATTTGTAAGTAGCTGAAAGGAGGCTTATTGGTCGGTAGTTTTTTAGATCCTTTCTGTCCCCTTTTTTATGTATCAAAATAATTGTTGCATTTTCCAGGCTTTCGGAAGTTTCCCGTTGATAAGGCATTTGTTAAAAAGATTAGCTAGTTTCACTGTTGCAATTTCTCCTGCATCTATTATAAGGTCTATACTAATTCCATCTTCCCCCGGTGTTTTCCCCCTCTTCATGCCTTTAAGCGCTCTTTTTACTTCTGTTGTGATGTTAGGTACGTCTCTAGTTACCGCATTCGCTTCTATCCATGGCTGTTCATTTGAGTTGTATAGATCCCTGTAAAAGTCCTCCACTATTTTATGATTCCATTTTATTGTATGTCACTTCTCCATCTGGTTTATTGCATATAATTGATATCTCCCTATCCCGAGTCTCCTTTTAACTGTTTTCATGCTAGTACCTGATATCAACTGTTTCATTTATTTTTTGAGTATTGAATTTCCGTACATCTTCCCTTTTCTTTTTATTTATAGTCTTTGTTAGTTCGGCTAATTCTATCTTGTCCTTGATTGACGATATTTTCATGACCCTACGTTTTTGCATAAGCTCTTTAGTTTCTACCGAGAACTTGCTGGAGATTTGCTTGACGATCTTACCGCCTACTTCTAGTGCCGATTCCTTTATTATGTCATTGAACTGTTTGTTGATTTGGTCAATGTTGAGATCTTCGTCGCTGAGAAGTGAATATCTGTTTTGGATGTTAAGGTTAAATTCTGTCGCTCTGGTCTTCAAGTTAGCTAAATCTGGCTGTATTTTCGTATGAGTTTACTCCTTTCCCTCCTGAGGTGTAGTTTAATTTAGCCTCTGACCATTCTATGGTCGCTGCTAACTTTTACTTTATTAATAACTTCCACATTTTTTACTATATCGCGTCTATTTGAAATTATGAAGTCAATTTCGTTTTTGATGTCAGATAGCGACTTCCAAGTCCACTTCCGCTCTAGTCTTTTTTCGAAGAATGTATTCATGATTTTGAGTGATCGAGCCTCCGCAAAATCAACTAGCATTTGTCCCCTCTCATTCCTAGTACCTATTCCGTGATTCCCTATTGCGGTTTCTCCTACTGTCTTTTTACCTATTTTTGCATTAAAATCTCCCATTATTATTGTGAAATGGGATTTTACTCTCTCGTGGCTAAAGAACATCTTCATAGAAGCTCTCTATTTTCATCACTGTGGCTGCAGGTTGGAGCATAGACTTGAAACAATCTTTAAGTTGTACCTATTGTTTAGTTTATTGTTACTGAAGCCACTCTTTCGCTATACTATAGAATTCCACGATATTCTTTCTAAACGTTTGTGAACTAAGAAGCCCACTCCTAATTCCTGCTGCTACCCGGGGTTTACCTCCAATAGAGCACATGTCCATCATTTAGTATCTTCTGTTCTTCGCCCAGTCTTTTAACCTCACAGAGTCCTACAATATCCATTTGATGAAAGAAAGTTCCTCAAGTAATGCTAGTAAGTCGGATTCAGTTCTCATTGTCCTTAT
>NC_051387.1:30178132-30180632 GCF_015228065.2 Penaeus monodon | reverse complement strand
TACCTATTGTTTAGTTTTATGTTACTGAAGCCACTCTTTCGCTTATACATAAGAATTCCACGATATTCTTTTCTAAAAGTTTGTGAACTAAGAAGCCCACTCCTAATTCCTGCTTGCTACCCCGGGGTTTACCTCTCCAATAGAGCACATGTCCATCATTTAGTATCTTCTGTTCTTCGCCTAGTCTTCTAACCTCACAGAGTCCTACAATATCCCATTTGATGAAAGAAAGTTCCTCAAGTAATGCTTTGTAAGTCGGATTCAGTTCTCATTGTCCTTATATTATACGTGCAAAGGTTCATCAAAAGTGGGGCGGCCTGTTGTTGACCGGGGATTTTTAGCACCCTCTGCTCTGGAACAGTCCTGATCGCCGCCGTAACCAGGGACTCCTTCGCTCCGGGGAATGAGGGCCGTGCTCTGTTTGTTTCAGCAAGGTTTTTTGATTGAGAGGTGGCAGCGAGTACCTCCCACCTACTGCTTAGGTGATATATATATAATATATTAATATATTATATATATATATATAATATTATATATATATATATATATGCAAACACACAGGCACACCACACACACACCCCACACACACACCACACACACACAAAACACACACACACACACACACACACACAAATATATTAATATATATATTAATTTTAGATATATATATATATATAATAATTATATATTTTAAAATATATATATTATATATACTTATATATACATATACATATGTATTTTGCGTATATTATGTGTATATATTACGTATATATACGTATATATATTACATATATATGCGTATTTACACAACCACACACACACACACACACACACACACACACACACACATGGGATATATATATATATATATATTATATATATATATATAAAATAATATAAATATATAATATATAATATGTATATATATATATATATAATATTTTATATTATATATATATTAAAATTTTATAATATATATGGTGTATTGGTTTTTTGCAGATATATAAATAGTCATAATGTGTTTTATTTTACAAGAATGTATACACTTTGGAAAAATGCCATGGTTCTTTTTTTACAAAAATGCATACATTTTGGTGAAACGCCATGGTTTCAATCTCCCTCCTCCTTTGTCTGTAAGCCATGCGTTGATTTGAAACAAATCCTATTTAAAACGTCACAGAGACTGTTTTCTTTTTCTTTTGCTTTTGCTTTCTCTCGTTGTATGGGTGATCTTAGACGCTGCGTGTGCGCATTTGCGTGTTTACATAGTTGATTCTGACAGTATGACACGAAAATGAAAGATAAAAACAGAATACTGTCATTGAGCGCCGTGCGCAGGATTTTTAAGAGTTAGAGAAGGGATGGACTTTTTACACAAAGTAGTTTCTCTTTTTTGTAGGATAAAAATAGGGGTAACATGATACGTTTTGGGTAGAGAGGAACTGAACGGAAGTGACGAATAAGTATATGGTCACACCATATATTTTTTTTATCTATTACATATTTTTTTAGTAGACATTATCATGGGTGATTAAACAATTCTTGGCTGAAGGCCATGAGATGATTCACTGGTGGGCAACAAATACAGGTGATAAGACAGGTTTGAGAAACCTAAAATGTCTGCTGTACTATCAAGGAAGTTAATTCCTTTTTAATTAAATTTATACATATTAGGGTGATAAGGGAGAAAGAAAAAAAATATTCTAGATATAAAGGACAATGGGCCAAGAATATTTTGGGAAAGATGGATGTAATCCTTGATCGCAAAAATGTTTTGAACACAGAATTAAGAAAAAAGAAATTTAATAACACACGTGGATATGGCATAAGACCTGAGGTACGACGAGCCCGGAGAGGTCATTAATTGCTGGTAACTAATTAAAAATTAACTCGACTAAAGTAGGTTAAAGCCTAACCCTTTTCCCCCCCGTGTTCACAACCTGTTCATAATAACATACGTGTGCTTATCTACTTATGAAACATAGGTTTTAACCATTCAGCATTGCTATTATACCAAGAAAGAAATTTCAAGTGAGTATCTATACGTTTTGGAGAGAAATCTATTCATCACTGAGCAACAATTTCCTAAAACAAGGGGAACTCTCATTTTACTTTAGATATCGTTATCAGCCGGCACTGACCAGCCCCATTCGCGTTAAAAATATGCTTTCGGGATATAAAACTGGATGAAAAAAAAAACTTTCACATAAAAATCTATTTGCATATATATGGGCAGTATGGTAATAAATAAACGTTTTCAAGTCCCAACTATTGTACGATATAAAAAGTACGATTATACATAAGCAAGTATAAAAGCAAATAAAAAAAATGCTGTGATGTGATTTGCACAGAAAAGTTTATCATTATGTGGGTACACCCAAACAAAGAAATAAGTTGCTAACGGAAAGAAAAAACTCCCTGAATGCTCAACACGAACTCAAACCCTTGGGGAAAAAGGGTACAAAAACGGCTGAAGTGGTACCCCAGATGTAGGAAGCAG
>NC_051387.1:30170540-30173032 GCF_015228065.2 Penaeus monodon | reverse complement strand
AGTGAGTAGTTGTTAAGAAGACCTTTGTCCAAAAGCATGCATTGTAATAGATGCCAAAAAATCGACACACCTCATAAGAGTCTGATAAAGATTCGAGTAATTTGTTTGCCGTAAATGGCTGAAGCCATGACACCATCAATTACTAGCCAGATTTCCAAATGTGCTATCTGTGGAGGCCCCCATCAGTCAGGATCTGCTGAGTGCAGCATCCTGAAGAAGTAGACTGAGACATTATCATATATGAGAAAGCATGAAGTTAGTTATTCTGAAGCTAAGAGGAAAGTGGAAAGTTTGACACACAAACCCAATACTTCCTATGCTGAAGCAGTAACTAACATCACCCCTAGTGCAAGTAATGTCAGTCAACAGCTTGCAGCCAAGGATAAGGAAATTGCTGAACTCAAACAAACAGTTAAAGAATTAAATATTAAAGTATATCAACTGACTAAATTGGTCGATCAAATGACTGCATCAACCCAGCATAAAAATCTTAAGGAGGCTGATACCGAATCACAGTCTGGAGCGCACCTTCCCGTCGGGGCTATTCCTGTGAGGACTTCGTCTGGCTCGCGATCGGCTTCTCGAGAGAGAGGCAGATCGCAATCTGTCAGTCGTCTCCCTCGCCAGGAGGTGCAGGACATGGAGGCTTCTGCCTCCAAACCATCCCGAGAGAGGTCCCCGGGAAGCGAGGGAGAGGAGGCGCCTTCCTCCCATTAAAAGAAAATAAAAACTGGTGGACAAGGCATTTCCAAACCCCATAAAACGTAATCTTCGCGTCGACCATTATACAATGGAACTATCGAAGTCTTAGATCTAAAGTAAATGGCCTTAAATTATTAGCCTCGTCCTATGCTCCCGATATTATAGTTCTCCAAGAAACGCACTTAACACACCTCGTCTCTGACGAGGTCGTTTCGCTGAGGAACTACCATCTATGTCGGAAGGATCGTGAGGTTAGGGGTGGAGGCGGAATCGCCATGTACATCCACCAAAACCTCCCTTTTACAGAAGTGACTATTGATTCTACTTTGGTGTTTGTCACATGCAAAGTAAAAATTAATGACACGTATCTGTTTATTGTCCACCTGATACAGTGATAATCTATGATGAGCTCTTTGCTTTTCAGGAACGTCTGCCACAAAATAAAGTAATTTTAGGTGATTTTAAAGCTCATACATTATGGGGTTCCCTGCGGGTGGAGGAAGAGGTGAGCAAGTAGTTAAGTTGATTAGTGAGTGTGAATTAATCACTGGCCACTTCATCAATAGCAGCCAAGTGCCTGTGGCCACCATTGACGACTCGTTGGGAAGCGATCATCTTCCTACCCGAGCCACCCTAATGGCAATAGAGGCATTAGGCCCTTTGCCACGAGACGCCACGACCTCGTCGAGAAGGTCGGTATAGATCTCTCTACCATCGATACCCTAGTTCAATCAAATATAGCGCCATGGGAATCCCTCTACTTTTCCATCATGGAAGCCAAGGCCATGGCGCCGGAGTTGGAGGAACGCCAGAGGTTCAGAGATCCTTGTTAAACATCTCCCTTTTTCATATATATACCGACGGCTCCATGACAGATGAGTGTGTGGTTGCTGGTGTATGGTCGACTGAATGTGAGCTAAAGTTCAGACTGCCGAATCATACATCGATCTTTCTTGCTGAACAATTTGCAATTGATAAAGCTTTAGATTTTGCACTATCGACGACCCACGAGAGAATAGTCATTTTTTCTGATTCACTAAGTTCACTTAAAGCCATTAAATCATTAGAAACCGCCAAAAATGAACTACTGGGTAATATCATTCGTAAGCTACATGGTGCCAATAAATCAATCAAGCTAATATGGGTACCAGGCCACTCATGGCAATGAGCAGGCTGACAAATTAGCCGGGTCAACTGGTGATCTGGACTTTATCATAGTCCGTACAGATCTCAGGTGTTTTGTGTCTCTTATGAAATCAAAAATACACCTCCTGTGGTAAAGTGAGTGGACCAACCTACAAATAAACCATAAAATTAAAAATACAACAGCACTGTGGGATACAGCCCACAGGAAAATCAGAAGGGAGGAGGTGGTTTTGGCCCGTCTCAGGGTCAATGCCATCCAAAACACCCACCTCACTCCCTATATAGAGAGAACTTTCCCTCCCACAGTGCCTCCAGTGTACCACCACCCTTACAATAAACCATCTCCTAACAGTATGCCCAAAATACTCAAACCAAAGACAGCCACTTAATTTTTTTTTTTTTTTTTTAGAATAAAAAATGAAGAATTTACAGTATTAAATATATTATCAGATAATGAAAAAATAATACATAAATTAATCCCTTTTCTAGGGGAGACAAAACTTTATGACCTTATCTAGATTGACAGAATAAATAGGATCCATTGGCTTAATAACCTTGGCCACATACCGCTGGTTGATAGCCAAGAAATCCAACAAAGAAAGAGAGAAAGAATGGTTTAACTTCAAATATTTTATTATTTTAAG
>NC_051387.1:30158040-30160540 GCF_015228065.2 Penaeus monodon | reverse complement strand
GATTGGTATTTTGTCGGTTTCGGAGTGGAGCTTGATGGTTGCTGTCCCATCTTTGTATATATCTTCAGCATTTTTCAATATACCTCCTCTACTCCCTGTTTCGGATAGCTTCTAGTACTGCTGGTGTCTCTACAGAGTCGAATGCCTTTTCGTAATCGATGAATGCCATACACAGTGGTTTCCTATATTCGTTTATTTTTTTCTTTATTTGGGTGAGCGTGTGGATGTGGTCTGTTGTTGAGAATCCACTGCGAAAGCCTGCTTGTTCTCGAGGCTGGTTAGAATCCAGACGGTCAGAGATGCGAGTTGTGATGATTTTTGTGAATAATTTGTAAGTAGCTGAAAGGAGGCTTATTGGTCGGTAGTTTTTTAGATCCTTTCTGTCCCCTTTTTATGTATCAAAATAATTGTTGCATTTTCAGGCTTTCGGAGTTTTCCCGTTGATAAGGCATTTGTTAAAAAGATTGGCTAGTTTCACTGTTGCAAATTCTCCTGCATCTATTATAAGGTCTATACTAATTCTATCTTCCCCCGGTGTTTTCCCCCTCTTCATGCCTTTAAGCGCTCTGTTTATTTCTTCTGTTGTGATGTTAGGTACGTCTCTAGTTACCGCATTCGCTTCTATCCATGGCTGTTCATTTGAGTTGTATAGATCCTGTAAAAGTCCTCCACTATTCTTATGATTTCATTCTTATTGTATGTTACTTCTCCATCTGGTTTCTTTATTGCATACAATTGATTTCTCCCTATACCGAGTCTCCTTTTAACTGTTTTCATGCTGGTACCCGAGATCACTGTTTCATTTATTATTTGAGTATTGAATTTCCGTACATCGTCCCTTTTCTTTTTATTTATAGTCTTTGCTAGTTCGGCTAATTCTATCTTGTCCCTGATTGACGATATTTTCATGACCCTACGTTTTTGCATAAGCTCTTTAGTTCTACGAGAACTTGCTGGAGATTTGCTTGACGATCTTACCGCCTACTTCTAGTGCAGATTCCTTTATTATGTCATTGAACTGTTTGTTGATTTGGTCAATGTTGAGATCTTCGTCGCTGAGAAATGAATATCTGTTTTGGATGTTAAGGTTAAATTCTGTCGCTCTGGTCTTCAAGTTAGCTAAATCTGGCTGTGGTTTTCGTATGAGTTTAGTCCTCTCCCTCCTGAGGTGTAGTTTAATTTGGCCTCTGACCATTCTATGGTCGCTGCCAACATTTACTTTATTAATAACTTCCACATTTTTTACTATATCGCGTCTATTTGAAATTATGAAGTCAATTTCGTTTTTGATGTCAGATGGCGACTTCCAAGTCCACTTCCGCTCTAGTCTTTTTTCGAAGAATGTATTCATGATTTTGAGTGATCGAGCCTCCGCAAAATCAACCAGCATTTGTCCCCTCTCATTCCTAGTACCTATTCCGTGATTCACTATTGCGGTTTCTCCTACTGTCTTTTTACCTATTTTTGCATTAAAATCTCCCATTATTATGTGTGAAAGGGATTTACTCTCTCGCTGGCTAAATGAACATCTTCATAGAAGCTTTCTATTTCTTCATCACTGTGGCTGCAGGTTGGAGCATAGAATTGAACAATTCAAGTTGTACCTATTGTTTAGTTTTATTGTTACTGAAGCCACTATTTCGCTTATACTATAGAATTCCACGATATTCTTTCTCTAAACGTTTGTGAACTAAGAAGCCCACCCTAATTCCTGCTTGCTACCCTGGGGTTACCTCTCTAATAGAGCACATGTCCATCATTTAGTATCTTCTGTTCTTCGCCTAGTCTTCTAACCTCACAGAGTCCTACAATATCCCATTTGATGAAAGAAAGTTCCTCAAGTAATGCTAGTAAGTCGGATTCAGTTCTCATTGTCCTTATATTATACGTGCAAAGGTTCATCAACGTGGGGCGGCCTGTTGTTGACCGGGGATTCTTAGCAGCCTCTGCTCTGGAACAGTCCTGATCGCCGCCGTAACCAGGGACTCCTTCGCCTCCGGGGAATGAGGGCCGTTGCTCTGTTTGTGCAGTCAAGGTTTTTTGATTGAGAGGTAGGCAGTCGAGTTACCTCCCACCTACTGGCTTAGGTGTATATATATATATAAATATATATATATATATATAATATTATATATAGTATATATATATATATATATATATGCAAACACACAGACACACACACACACACACACACCACACACACACACACACACACCACACACACACACACACACACACACACACATATATATATATATATAATATATATATATTATATATATATATATATAATATATTATATAGATATAATATATAATAATATCGTATTATATAATCATATAACAATGTATATGCGTATAATTGTGTATATTATACGTAATATACGTATATATATATACATATATATGCGTATTTACACACAACACTCCACAACACACACACACACACACACACACACATGTATAAATATATATTATACATATATATATATATATTATAT
>NC_051387.1:30135540-30143040 GCF_015228065.2 Penaeus monodon | reverse complement strand
TCCTGGACCACCACAAATCACGTCACCATCAATCGCCAGAAGTCGGTCGTGATGCAGTTCGACTTCTCCACCAACCCCGCCCCTTCGCCCATCCTCATGCTGGACGACCACTCAGTCGACATAGTCCGTTCCACCAAGCTACCCGGCGTCACCATTGACAATCTCACTGCAGCATTTTGGCCTAAAATTGCTGTGCCATCCACGCCACCGTGACCTGCTACCCCCCCGAGACGCCACCGCCTCACCGGGCCCTACGCAAGGCCAACAGACTGGTGCCCATCAGGGCCCGCACTGACCACTACCACCGGAGCACAGTACCCACTCTAGTCCGACTCATCAACGAACACTAGTCCATATTTACCAGTCCAGATCCTAGCACACCTGATTTTGTACTTGGCTTTTGTTAATCTGTTAATGTTGTTGTTATAAATTTTCTATGTATATTTTCATCCTCTGCCTGCATGAAAATCAATAAACCGATTATTATTATTATTATTTTATTATTACATAAACACACAAACACACCCACCCACCTACACACACACAATATGTTTATATATCTAAATGGAAATATATATATATATATATATATATATATATATATATATATATATATATATATATATACACATATATATGAATGTATGAATATATATGTACATATATATATATTGCTACGCCAGTGGGTCTTTGTCTCTGTGCGAAACATGTGTTAACATGAAAAGGATGACCTGGGCATGTGTTAACATGAAGGGACCTGGGCAAATATGACGCAGCTGGCTGTGAGCGGAGGAGCGGAGGAACAAGCCAGGGGAGACGCGGTTTGGTGCTGTTCCTGTGAAGACCTCCTGTGTGCCCTTGTGACCTGATAAACGTTGTGTTGCCCTGTTATAAGCTGTATCGTGCAGTGTGACATGCTGGTTTCCCCCTGTATTGTGCCTATAGAAAAGTGTACGGGTAAATAACTTGTGTAAATAAAGGAAAGACTGTCATCGTGTGTTTATTTCGTGCCCTGCCTCGCCACTTGGCGTTTCCCCTGGTGGTGTTCTGGGACGCTGTGGTGCTCGGTGCCTCTTGGAGCTGTTCAGTGTTCACGACCCTGTGGATAGCACGCCGTCTGCCTAGCCTGCCTTGTGTTGGTGGCAGAGAGACGAGGCGGTCGGCGTAAGAAATGGTGTCAGGAGTGGGAGTTGTGATATTTGATCAGTGAGAGCGCCGATTTATCATGTCATCCAAAGATGGTGGCAGCCTGGAGGGAGAGGAGGCTATGACTGAGGCAGGCACGAGTGAGGTGAAGCCGAGCCAGATGGACCTGATCACTGCCATGCTGGTCGGTATGAGGGAGGAAATGGCACAAAGGGCAGAAGAGCAGGCGCAGAGGGCACGCGAGCAGGCGCACCATCTCGTTGAGATGCAGGCAAGGAAGGCAGAGGAACAGTTCTGCCAACTTGTTGAGGTGCTACAGAGCAATCTTGCATCTGTGAAGATGGAAACTCAGCAGTACACCGACAAGGCCTGCAACAGCGTGAAGAGTGAACTGATGGAGGAGGTGCAGACTCTGAAGGGCGAGGTTCAGGGCCTGAGGGAGGAAGTGAAGGCGAAAAGGCGGTGTCACGAGGTAGTAACGTTGCAAGCAGAGAACGCATGCGAGGTTCTGGCAACAGATGCCAGAGTGTCAGATTTACTGGGGTCTGCCTGGGTTCCGTGGTAGGAAACCCCCAGGCCTCGCAGCATCGTGTCAGAGCCAGTGGTCGCTGCAGAAGGCTAGGGACCCATCGGAACCGCTCCCTTGGGTATAGGTGGCGGCAAACTCGGACCCGGTCAACCCGCCTCATTGACTCCCTCACCCCCTTCCTCCCCCCCGGGCGTGTTAGTTCACGGCACGCGTTCTCCACCCTGCAGCCTCTCGGCCTCCAGACATTCTGTGAGGCGTAAGCCAGCTGAGTACGACGGGAAGGTGGCCTGGGAGGCATATGTCGCCCAATTTGAAATGCTGGCATCTGCCCAGGGCTGGAGCCAGGAAGAGAAGGCCCTGCAGCTGGTAACAGTGCTAAGGGGCCCCGCGGTGGAAGTGCTGGGGCATCTGCCGCCATCCCAACATGCCTCTTACACCAGCGTGGCAGAGGCTTTGAAACGCCGTTTCGGGCACCACCACCAGGCCGAGGTATATCGGGTGCGCTTGAAGAAGCGGACTCGTGAGCGTGGCGAGACACTGTCCCAGCTGGCGCAGGATGTGGAGGCGCTGGTAAGGAGGTCGTACCCTACGGCTGCGGAAGAGATGATTGTGGTCCTGGCTCGCGATTTCTTTGTTGATGCTTTGCAGGACCAGCAGCTGCAAATCTACGTCAAGCAGGCACACCCTGAGGACTTGCAGGTGGCGCTGGGGAGGGCCTTGGAGTTCGAGGCCTTCCTGAAGGCAACGAGGGGCCTAGGGCCAGCTGCTCAGCCCCGCCGTGACCTCCAGGGCCAGAAGGCTAAAGTGGAGAAGGTAGCATTGAGGAAGGTGAGTCCGAGCACTTTCCAAGGCTTGTGTTGGGGCTGCGGAGAGGTAGGGTACAGACATAGTCAGTGTCAGAGGGAGCGAAGAACACGTCCTTTCAACCGGACGGATTCTGATGCCTTCCAGCAGTGCTGCAAGGACTATGGTAGGTATGGTCACCATCCGAGTGCATGTCCTAAGGCTAAGGAAGTGGTACAGGCGGAAAACTCTGGAGAAGGGGGCCGAAACCCAGCCGTCTTCGGTTCCCGGGCCCCGACTTGGGTAAGCTGCCGTCGAACCAGCATGATGCAAGTGGAGGGCTCAATAGATGGGAAGCCATGCCGCCTGACAGTGGACACTGGGGCTGAGAAGACTCTAGTGCGGCCTGATATGTTGGCCACTATGCAACTTCCAGATGCACCACAGAGACTGTGTGGTGTCACGGGGCATTGTGTGCAGCTCAAGGGGCCAGTGGAGGCTCGTATTGGCGTGGGCAGCACGGTGCAGCGGCTGCCGGTATATGTGGCCGATCTGGAAGAGCACTGCGAGTGAGGCGTGTGTCGACCTTGGACGGAAGCTGGTGAGGGTGCACGGTGAAGATGTGCCCTTGCTTCCAGAGGTTGGCTGTGCAGAGGTAGTTACGGCTGAGCGACTGCACCTTGCCCCCAGGACAGAGTCTAGAATCCGGTGTCGACTGTCAAGAGTGATGCGTGGAGTAGAGGGCCTCGTGGAGCCCATTCAAAACCTGCAGCTGGCTGATGGCGTAGCGGTTGGACGGAGCCTTGTTGGACCAGGGGAGAGGTTAGTTACAGTGTTGGTAGCAAACTTCTCCGATAAGGCCCAGAAGGTGCCAGCTGGTGCAAAGCTGGGCACTTGTGAGGAAGTGGAGCGTCCAGAAGAGTCGTCGGGGAGCGAGGAGTTGGTTGGTGTGGGGCCGTTGCCTGACTTCCTCGAGGACTTGGCGCACCGGAGCGCCGCTAACCTGACGGAAGCACAGACAGAGAAGATGCGTCACACCCTGTCTCAGTATGCAGATGTGTTAGCAGGGGTGACTTGGACCTGGGCCGCAACAGGATTGGTGAAGCACCACATTAACACTGGAAGTAGTTTGCCCATCAAGAGCCCCCCCGACGTATTGCACCAACCAGACGAGAAGAGATGCAGCGCACTGTCAGTGAGCTGGCGGCACAGGGGATGATTGAACAGTCAGACAGTCCATGGTTATCAGCGGTAGTCCTGGTGAAGAAAAAGGACGGCACACAACGCTTCTATGTGGACTACCGGGCACTGAATGACATGACTATCAAGGACTCATACCCATTGCCGAGAATTGATGACACACAATGCATTGGTGGGGGCCAGGTGGTTCTCCACACTCGACCTGAAGTCGGGTTATCACCAGGTGGAGATGGCGGAAGAGGACAAGCCAAAGACTGCCTTTTCCTTTGGGCAAGGCCTGTGGCAATTCAAGGTCATGCCCTTTGGTCTCTGCAATGTCCCTGGTTGTTTCGAGCGTCTGATGGAGAGGGTATTGGATGGCCTGCAGTGGAAGACGGCACTTGTCTACATTGATGACGTCATCGTCTTCGGGAGCACCTTCGAGGAGGAGCTGGAGCGGCTAGAGGAAGTACTACAGCGGTTGAGGAAGGCCAACCTCAAACTCAGTCCCAAGAAATGCTCGATGTTCCAGCATGAGGTGCCATTTCTGGGGCATGTAGTCAGTCAAGACGGTGTGCGCACCGACCCACAGAAGGTGGCGGTGGTGGAAAAGTGGCCAGTTCCCACCAATGTGGTGGAAGTCAGGAGCTACCTGGGCCTGTGCGCATACTACCGCCGCTTTGTACAGGACTTCGCCAGTGTAGCAGCTCCTCTCCACCGACTTACACGAAAAGGGGAGTGCTTCCAGTGGGACGAGGCGTGTCAGTCTGCATTTGACAACCTGAAGAAGGCCCTGATGGAAGCACTGGTCTTGCCCTATCTGGACCCGAAGCTCCCATACCTGTTGGACACTGACGCTAGTGCAGAAGGCATCGGGGCAGGTTTGTCACAGATAAAGGACGGGAAGGAGTATGTCATGGCCTACTACAGTGCCAAGTTCAGCAGGCCTGAACGCAACTATTGTGTGACAAGGAAAGAGTTGCTGGCGGTGGTGAAGAGTCTCGAGCACTTTCACCCATACCTCTACGGTGCCGAGTTCACCATCCGGACTGACCATGCTGCCCTACAGTGGTTGAAGTCGCTGAAGGTAGCAGAGGGTCAGCTGGCAAGGTGGTTAGGGCGCCTTGAACAGTACAACTACCACATCGTCCACCGCCCGGGTCGTGTCCATTGCAACGCTGACAGCCTGAGTCGATGCCCGTGTGAGGCTAGTTGCTCACACTGTGTCCAGAAGGACTGATCCTGTGTGCCTCCGTCTGCAGGTGCTGGAATGTGCCACTAAAGGGGATGATGAGTGGCGTAAGGCACAACGTGAGGACTCTGACCTTGCTCCCATTGTCCGGTGGCTTGAGGCTCTCAGTGGACGCCCCAGTTGGGAGGCCGTGGCTGCGGAGAGCCCCACCACAAAGTGTCTGGTGGACCAGTGGGAAACATTACGAGTGGATCAAAGTGGTTTGTTAGTGAAGCGCTGGGTGCAGTTGAGTGAAGTGGACAGTAACACATGGGTAGTTGTAGTACCCAGAGCCATGCGTGCTGAGTTGCTGAGGGAATTACATGCCGGTGTTACCAGTGGCCACTTGGGCGAGAAAAGACCCTGAGCCGTCTCCGTCAACGCTTCTACTGGGTGGGCATGAGAAGTGACGTGTCTGAGTGGTGTAGAGCATGTGATGTGTGCAGTGCAAAGAAGGGCCCTGCTAGAAAGAACCGTGCCCCGTTACAGGTGTACTGTGTGGAAGCACCCATGGAACGGGTGGCAATAGACATTGCTGGTCAGCTGCCTCTCACGCCACAAGGAAACCGATACATCTGTGTGGTAATGGACTATTTCTCAAAGTGGCCTGAGGCATATGCACTACCCAACCACGAGGCCGAGACCGTGGCTGGCGTGTTAGTGAATTCATTACCCGTTTTGGTGTGCCTTCTGAACTGCACTCTGACCAAGGCCGTGAGTTTGAGTCACGAGTGCTCCGTGAGTGTTGCGAGCTGTTAGGGGTGCGCAAGACACGGACGACACCCCTCCATCCACAGTCCGATGGTATGGTGGAGCAGTTTAACCGTACCCTTGTTCAACAGTTAGCCAAATATTGCAGGGAAAGTCAGGAAGACTGGGACGTCAAGCTGCCCGCCATGCTCATGGCCTACCGGTCTGCTGTGCATGAGGTAACAGGCTTCACACCTGCCCGACTCATGTTTGGCTGTGAGCTCAGGCTACCAGTGGATTTGGCCACAGGGCGGCCACCCGACGTGAACTTGCCAACTGTCACATCCAGCTATGAAGTGGCACTGCAGGAGAACCTGGCGGAGGTGCACCGACGATGCGTGGCAAGCTCAAAGGGAGCCGGCCATGCCATGAAGGAGACCTATGACCGGCGCATGAGGAAGTGAGGTACAACATAGGTGACAGAGTGTGGCTGCATAACCCGCGTCGGAAGCGAGGGCTCTCGCCGAAGCTACAGAGCCCCTGGGAGGGGCCAACACGGTGGTAGCGGCCCTCTCTGATGTCACCTATCGAATTCGCAGAGGGCGAAAACGACCGTCTGTTGTCCACGTGGACCGGCTGTGGCGTTACCATGGGCCAGGAAGCTACTCCTGGGGCCATGGTGAAAAAGAAGATGAAGTTAGTCCCAGTAGCGGCGATGAGGACGTGGCAGACGCTGACCGAGATGAGGACGAGCATTTGGACGGTTTAGGGCGATGCAGCAGACGGCAATGGTGACCATGAGCCAGGTCTTGGGACAGGAGATACCCCTCTGGGTGCCACTGCCAATCTACCGCCGCCCACACCTCCTCCAGAGCGACCCCAGCGAGAGCGAAGAAAGCCGCCCTGGATGATTTTTGTTTCTGAGAACTGATTTTCAATTACGGTTACTTTTGTTTGAAAGAATTTTGTTTGTTCCTGAGGACTAATTTTATTTAAATTTTCTGTAGTTTGTTTCAGGTTTAGGTATGTCAGAGCAGATGGGTCGTCTGCTTGATAGGGGGGGATAGTGCTACGCCAGTGGGTCTTTGTCTCTGTGCGAAACATGTGTTAACATGAAAAGGATGACCCGGCATGTGTTAACATGAAGGGACCTGGGCAACATGACGCAGCTGGCTGTGAGCGGAGGAGCGGAGGAACAAGCCAGGGGAGACGCGGTTTGGTGCTGCTCCTGTGAAGACCTCCTGTGTTCCCTTGTGACCTGATAAACGTTGTGTTGCCCTGTTATAAGCTGTATCGTGCAGTGTGACATGCTGGTTTCCCCCGGTATTGTGCCTATAGAAAAGTGTACGGGTAAATATCTTGTGTAAATAAAGGAAAGACTGTCATCGCGTGTTTATTTCGTGCCCTGCCTCGCCACTTGGCGTTTCCCCTGGTGGTGTTCAGTGTTCACGACCCTGTGGATAGCACGCCGTCTGCCTAGCCTGCCTGTGTTGGTGGCTGAGAGACAAGGCGGTCGGCGTAACAATATATATATATATACATATGTCTGTGTGTGTATGTGTATGTATATATATATATGTATATATATATATATATATATATATATATATATATATACAAAACACACAACACACACACACACACACGCACACACACACACACACACACACACACACACATATATATATATATCGGTCTCTCTCAATTCAATATTTGAGAGGTTATTTTGGCAGTCTCACCCTTGCCTGATTGGATGCCCTTCCTAATCAACCGCGGTTCGTTGCACTTAACACCTGTGCCACGGCGGCGACTTCCCCTACGACACCTGTGTTTTTCTTCTCAAGGCGATAGGTCGTTTTCTCGCCGTGAGATCGGGCTCGAGCGAGCATCAGAGCGCAGGCATTTTTCGACTGCCGCGACGGGGATTGAACTCGGGACCACG
>NC_051387.1:30118178-30135440 GCF_015228065.2 Penaeus monodon | reverse complement strand
TTTTTGTTGCCTTTTCCTTGACTAATAACTAAACCCAAAATTCTTTTACGACGTCCTCTCGAAGTTCGATATTTTGTCCTCAGTAATGCTGGGTTTATCTTCTTTAGTTTATTTTGGTGAATATGTACTAATGGTAGTATCTCATTTGAAAAATAAGGGCAAACTTGGACACACCATGTTTTATATGGGCTTACTGGGTTAAAATCACCGCAATTAATTTTAAGCCGGCTCGGGCCCGTAAACGAAGGAACCCGGGGCCCCGCCGCAACGAGAATTACGCCATAGATTGAAGCCCCGAGCGCGCATTTTTGATTTTCCCCGCAAGTTGATTTTAAGCCCGGCTCAGGGCCTAACAAAAGGAACCTGCGCCCGCCGCACATTACGCTCATCGACTGAAGCGCCGAGACGCGCACTGTTAGAATTAATTCGGGCCCAGCTGCCTAGATTCGAAGCTATATATTTGCCTTTTTACCCAAAGAATGGAAGTCTTATTAATTTAATTTTCTCTTTTAATTGATGGTACTTATTAAAACTCACTACTTGACACCCCTTTCTTGTAAAAAAACGCCCTTTATTATGCTCTCTTTTTCTTCTTTTTAGTAAGGTGTTTGACAAACACATTATCATCTCCTCCTTACCCCCTTTTACGGCCTAGTACATTATATTTCGCTCTGAAGACGATACCCTCCTCGCTATGATTTTGCACCCGGGCAAACCTTGCCACACCACTACCGGGCACGCGACGGCCTAGGACCTGGGATCACCAGGAACCATCTGTAGATACCAAACAGCCCCTCTACCGCCCTTTTTCAAGCGTTACAGTGGCTCGGGGCGAGCCCTGCGCGGGGGCCGAGCGATGTCACAATCGTGCAAGGCCGGGTGTAACTTCACACCTCCGTCCAAACACGAGCCCTTCTCCCTTTGGGGAGGACGCAGAGTCGCCGGCTTTCTTTTCGCCAGGAACAAAACGTCCCGAAGGGAACCCCCGATAAAAAAAACACGTCCGTAAGGCACACACAGAGAGGGACAAGGGGGGACAGCCCAAACCACACAGGGTCCTGCTCCACCCCTCGTCCCCACCGGGGACAGGGGGTCTCTTGGGGGGTCTCATATTGTCTCAAGAATAAACCCGCAAGCTAAGCCCCCTTTTACTGACCCACCCCAAATCCATCTTGTCTCGTCAATCTAGTGTGCGGTGCTCCAAACTCTCGGCACTATATTCGGTGGCTTGCGGTGGCCCCTCGCTTACATCTGGCGAAGTGGTGCTCCCACTCACGTTCGCTTACATCTGGGACAGCGGTGGCCTTTTCGCTTACAGCCCAAAATTTCCCCTGCAGGCATGGGCCTCCCCCAATTCATTACTAAGGTTATATGCAGTGCTATCCTTGCCGATTTTGGGTGCCCTTCCCAATCAACCCGGTTGTGCCTGGCGGTGACCCCCCACGACACATGCGTTTTTACTTTGAAGGGGATATGTCGTTTTCGGGTAGGCAACAAGGTGAAGTTTCCCTTTCCCCAAAGGGGAAAAACGCGCAGGCCCGGTTCGTACCCTCGAACTCAGATTGCCGTCGTGAAAATCTTGAGTTCGATGCCAACCACTCGGCCACCCCGGGCCCACACACACACACACACACACACCACCCCACACACACACACCAACACAACACACACACACACACACACACACACACACACACACACACACCCAAAAAATACACTATGACTGCCCCGATGGTCCGGACACGGGCTCCAACCCTCGTGGTCCCGAGTTCAATTCCCCGTCGCGGCATCGTAAAATGCCGCGCTTGACTGCTCGCTCGAGCCCCACCTCATGGCGAGAAAACGACATATCGCCTTTAGAAATCAAAAAGGAGTTCGTAGGGAAGTCATCGCCGTGGCAAGGGGGTCCGCGCGCCAAAAAGCGATTTATTAGGAAGGGGATCCCAAAACAAACAAAGGTAGACTGCCCCAAAAACCTCTCAAAAAATGAATTTAAAAGAGGCGGTTTTCCCACGTGGAATAAATGGTGTTTAAAAAAAAAAAATTTTTATTAATATATATATATATATATATATAATATATAATATATAATATAATATATATATAAATATATATATATAAAAACTTACATATATATATATTATATATATATATAATAATATTATATAATTATATATATATATATTAAATATATATTTTAATATTTTGTGTGGTGTGTGTGTGGGTGTGTGGGTGTGTTGTGTGGTTTGGGGGGGGTTTTTAATACACATATTAAAAACATATATAAAACATATTATGAATAATAGAAATAAAAAAATATATATATAATAAAATTATTTATAAAAAATACACAACTGTGTGTTGGTATATATATATTATATATATATATATATATATATTATAATATTATATATATATATAATATAAAGTTTTTTTATGTATTTAAAATATATTAAAATATATATATATTAAAATTTATATTAAAATATATTATATATATTTTTATATATATATAAAAGAGAGGGGAGATTTGGAATATATTTTTATATACACATATATATAAAAATACAAAAAATAATACAAATTATATAAATATAAGGGATTATATATAATAAATCACAAAAAAATCTTTGTTATTTTTAATACATATAAAAATAGATATTATTTATCATGAAAATTTTAAAATATATTATAATTATATATATATATTATAATTATATATAATATATAATAATAAATATATATATATATATTATATATATATATATTAATTTTATATATATATTATATAATGTATACACATGCAGACACGCGTGCGTACACAACACACAACACACGTATCATATACACAAAATGTATGTGATATAAAATATATATATATATATTATCTATATATATATATATATATATATATATTTATATAATATATATATATATATATATATATATATATATATATATATATATATATAATATATAATATATATATAAATATATGTATATATGTATTATTTTTTTTTTTTTTTTTTTTTTTTACGGTAGGTTCATGTTTGAGCCGCTGTGGTCACAGCATGATACTTAATTGTATTTTTTATGTTGTGATGCTCTTGGAGTGAGTACGTGGTAGGGTCCCCAGTTCCTTTCCACGGAGAGTGCCTTTTTAAGGTAATCATTCTCTCTATTTTATACGGGCTTGGGATCAGCACTGATTTGGGCTGGCTTGGCCACCTAGTGGCTAGGTGGGCAACGATTTTGGGGAAAGTTCCTTGCCCAAGGGAACAACGCGCCGTCCGGTGACTCGAACCCTCGTACTCAGATTGCCGTCATGCCAGTCTTGAGTCCGATTTTCAAACCCACTGGGCCCACCACGGCCTTATATATATATATATATATATATATATATATATATATATATATATATATATATATAAAATATATATCATCAGCCTGAATCAATCCACTGCAGGGCGCAGGCCTCTACCAATGTTTTCCACTTCGTTGTCTTGCTTTTTTTGTGTCCAGTCTTGGCCCCCAAATTTCGTTATTTCGTTACACCATTGATCTAGCCTTGTCCTCTTTATTTTTTCAATTACCCAGTTTTTTATTTTCTTTGTCCATCTGTCGCCCTGTCTCCGAGATATATGACCTGCCCATTGCCATTTTTTTTTTTTGATGCTCAAAAACTACATCTTCCAATTTTGTCTGTTCCCTGATTCACGTCACTAATTCCCAGCATCAAACCTCTCCATCCCTCTTAGGCACTTATTAGTTTCCTCTCTAGTAGGTCATAACTGGGAGGGATGCATTGCTTAATCACTTTTTTTTTTAAACATAATGGCAGGGAATATCTGTGTCTGCCGAAGGCACTCCACCCTACACTGATGGATCACTTAATATCTTTGTGCTAGATGTTTTTGTCTCTACTATTTTGCCCTATATATACTTGCCCACTACCTCTAGCGCTTCGCCTTGGTACATGTATCTGTTCGAACGGGAATCTTTTGCAGATTCACTGAAGAGAAACAATTCATCTGCAAATTTTAGATTGTTTAGGTGTTCGCTTCTATCTTGATACCCTTTTGTTCCATTCTAGCATCTGAATATTTCCTCAAAGGGAAACTGTAAACAGTTTTAGTAAGATGGTTTTCGCCCGTCTAACACCTTTTTAATTGATATTTTATCAGTTTCCCTGTAGAATTTTATGGCTGCAAACCCATCTTCGAATATCTTCCAATATTTACAATATAGCTCCTTACCCTGTCTTTTAATAGCTTCTAGTTCTGCTGTATTTGTATAGAGTCAAAAGCCTTTTCGTAATCGAGGGAATGCCATACACAAGGGTTTACTTTTTTTTTTTTACGGTAGGTTCATGTTTGAGCCGCCGTGGTCACAGCATGACACTTATTGTAGTTTTCATGTTTTTGATGATCTTGGAGTGAGTACGTGGGAGGGTCCCCAGTTCCTTTTCCCCGGAGAGTGCCGGTGTTATCTTTTTGGTAATCATTATCTCTATTTATCCGGGCTTGAGACCAGCACTGACTTGGGCTGGCTTGCCCACCCAGTAGCTAGGTAGGCAATCAAGGTGAAGTTCCTTGCCCAAGGAAACAACGCGCCGGCCGGTGATTCGAATCATCGAACTCAGATTGCCGTCGTGACAGTCTTGAGTCCGACGCTCTAACCACTCGGCCACCGCGGCCCTAGAGGTTTCCTACATTTGTTTATTTTTTCTCTTATCTGGGTGAGCGTGTGAATGTGGTCTGTTGTTGAGAATCCACTGCCGAAGCCTGCCTGTTCTCTAGGCTGGTTAGAACCCAGACTGTCAGAGATGCGAGTTGTGATGACTTTTCTGAACAGTTTGTAAGTAACTGAAAGGAGGCTTATGGGTCGGTAGTTTTTTAGATCCTTCTTTTTTTATGTATCAAAATAGGAGGCTTATGGGTCGGTAGTTCTTTAGATCCTTTCTATCCCTTTTTTAATGTATCAAAATAATTGTTGCATTTTTCCAAGCTTTCAGAGTTTTTCCGTTGAGAAGCCATTCTTTAAAAAGATTGGCTAGTTTAACTATTGCAATTTCTCCTGCATCTATTATAAGGTCTATGCTAATTCTGTCTTCACCTGGTGTTTCCCCTCTCTTCATGCCTTTAAGCTTTCTATTTATTTCTTCTATTGTGATGTTAGATGAGTTTCTAGTTACCGCATTCGTTTCTATCCGTGGCTGTTCATTTGAGTTATATAGATCCCTGTAAATGTCTTCTACTACTCTTATGATTTCATTCTTATTACATGTCCCTTCTGCGTCTCGTTTTATTATTGCATACATTATATATATATATATATATATATATATATATATATATATATATAAAAAATATATTATATACTATATATATATATAAAAAGAGAGAGAGAGAGAGAGGAAGAGAGAGAGAGAGAAGAGGAGAGGAGAGAGAGAGAGAGAGAGAGAGAAATAGAAAGATAGAAGATATAGATATATATATATATATATATATATATATATATATACATATATATATGCATATATATATGCATATATACACACATGTATATATACATATAGATATATGTGTATATATATGTGTATACATATAAATATTATATATATACATATATATATATATATATATATATATATATATATATATATTATATTATATATATATATATATAAAATATATATTATATGTGTGTGTGTGTTGTGTGTGTGTGGTGTGTGTGTGTGTGTGTGTGTGTGTGTGTGTGTGGGTGTGTGTGTGTGAGTGTGTGTGTGTGTGTGTATGCAAATTTATATATATATATAAATATATATATATATATATATATATATATATATATATATATATATATTATATATTAGTATTATGTTATATATAGTGTAGTTATTGTATATATGTATATATATAATATATATATACAATTATATGTACATACACACACACATATAATATCTATCTAGTATCTATCGTACACAACACACACACACACACACACACACAGATATATATAATAATCTAAATATATATATATATATATATATAATATATATATATTAATATATATTTTATATATATATATTACTATATAATATATATATATATATATATATTATATTATATATATATATATAGTGTGTGTGTGTGTGTGTGTGTGTGTTGTGTGTGTGAGAGCGAGAGCGAGTGTGTGTGTGTGTTTTAAATACATATATACATGTGTATGTGTGTATTGTATATATAATACCAGTCTCTTTATTTATTCCTCTATTTACTTTTTTTTTATTCAATTATTTTTTAATTTACTATTCTATAAATTTACTGAATCCCACGCATTCCTACTTCATGCATACATACACCAACACACATAAACACACACACACACACACACACACACCACACCACACACACCACCACACACACACACACACACACACACACACAACTTTTTGACCCGATGCCGTACAAGATGCGTGCAAGTCGGCGCTCCTGGACAGCCAAGGCCGGCTGTTGGCCTCATCTGTTTTTTTGTTCCTACTCAGTGATTTTTAGTGAATTCCATAGTGATGGTGTACATTCTAAGAAATTGACTTTACTTGCGATACATCGACCCCACCTACTGCCTCGCCCCCTTCCCTCTTTCTCTGATTGTGTTGCGCTGATGACTTTCAGAAAACATTTTATTCTCTTAAACACAGTTGTTGATACCCAAACGGTGAAGTGATACAAAGATTAAAGAATTTAGACATTTTTCATGCCCGGGGTAGCAAAGGAGGCCGTCACACTCAACGGCACATACCCATACTCCGGACAAGAAAAACAAAAGAAGGCCCAACCAGCTAAACCCTACCGACATTTTGAAGTTCCCCGACTCTGGTACAGTTTCTCAAAGTTCCTCCTGTAATGTCCCATCCCTCAACAACAAAATAGACGAGCTGCATACTATCATTACGTCTGAATCACCGGGAATTGTAGCCATCACAGAGCCGTGGCAGATCCAGGTTGATACCATACATATACCTGGCCACAGCATGTTCCATTGCCTCCGAACAAACAAACGTGGAGGAGGGGTCCTCTTGTTGTCCCAAAACGACCTCTCGCCCACCCCCTTGGACGTGGAAGTTCTGGTCGACCTGGAAGTGTTGTGGGTGCGGGTCACCCCTCCTCACCACCCTCGCCTCGCCGCGTCCCTTATCTGCTGTGTGATTTACCACCTCCCATGCCGGGCCATATATGGAAGACCCGGACGAAGCTAGAACTTCGCAAATCTCTTATGCTATATATACCACCTCCCACGAGCCCCCACCAAACAACTGCTACTCAGCCACCAGACCCACACCACTGACCTTCTGTGTGTGCAATACCCGTCATGCAATATGATAATATGTGGTAATTTTAATGAAATAGACACCTTCGACCTGCAAATTGAGCTCCATCTGTCACAAGTAGTAAACTTTCCCACTTATGAACAAAGAACCCTGGATTTGATCCTTACAGATTTACATGACTGGTACCAGCCTCCTCTACCATATTCTCCTGTTGGCCGCAGCAGACAGTATCAGTGTTAAGGCTGCCTTCGCCCACCATCTCTCAGCCAAAGCAGACGAAGACCAGTAAATACAGGCCACTCACACAGTCCTCTATCATACAGTTTGGGCAGTGGATTACCCAACAACCGTGGACTGATGTTCTTACCGCTATTGATGTGGAGGACAAGTGGCACTACTATCTCTCGACCGTTACTACGGCTTTTCACCACTTCTTTCCAGAAAAGTCACTCAGTACACACCCATCAGACCTGCCTTGGATCACGAGCCGCATCAAATGCCTCATTCAACAGAGAAATCAAGCATTCCACTCACACAACATCACCGCCTACAAATCACTCTGCAATACAGTCATCAGGGAAATAAAAACAGCCAAGAAAACCTTCTACCACAACAAACTACAACGCCTGCAGCCCAGCCAATGGTACGGAAAAGTTCAGGAGCTGTGCGGCCTTCCAAATCGGTCATGCATGTTTCCATGCACCAACAACCTTAGCCCCAGTGAAGCAGCAGAGGCTCTCATTGACCACTTCGCCTCAATTTGTCAGCAGCTACCCCACCTGGACACCACCCGCCTTCCCGCCTACCTGCCGGCTCACTTGCTCCCATAGTCAGTCAGTCCCAGGTGCCTCAGAAGCTGGGAAAAATCTGCGTCAAGAGAGCCACCACCCCCCTTGACCTGCCTATGCACCTCATCAAGGAGTTCGCAATGGAACTTGCCACTCCTCTTATTTCCATAATAAAGGCTCATCGCAACAGTCTAAGTGCCCATCACAATGGAAGACCACATTTGTCATCGCCATCGGGAAAACCCCAAGCCCCGCCTCATTCAGTGAACTACGACCCATCACCATAACTCCGTTGCCCAGCCTGCTGTGTGAAAGCTTTGTCGCCGACTGGGCTTACCAGGACCTCGTGTCCAGCGTTGACACTCGACAGTTCGGCAACATGCACTCCTCCTCCACCACACACTGCCTCGTCAGCTTCCTCGACTTCGTCCACACCCACTTCGACAAGCGCAAATCTTCCGTCACCAGCATCTTCATAGATTTCAAGAAAGCTTTCGACTTGGTGGACCACACTACGGTCATCTCAAAAGCAGCAGCTTCTGCAGGCATCAGGGAGTGCCTCATCCCCTGGCTGGCAGACTTTCTCTCCAACAGGCAACAGGCCGTGCGTGTGCAGAGTCAAGTTTCCAGCTTTCTGCCACTCACGTGCGGAGTCCCCAAGGGGACTAGAATGGGCCCCCTATACTTCCTAGTCATGATTAAACGACGCTCTCCTTGATACCGAGCATCGTGGAAAATGTGGACGACTCAATCATTGCCGCAGCCATTGACAGTTCCTGCCCTGACCACTCTGCCATCCAGCGCACCCACGACAACCTCCTCTCCTGGACCACCACAAATCACGTCACCATCAATCGCCAGAAGTCGGTCGTGATGCAGTTCGACTTCTCCACCAACCCCGCCCCTTCGCCCATCCTCATGCTGGACGACCACTCAGTCGACATAGTCCGTTCCACCAAGCTACCCGGCGTCACCATTGACAATCTCACTGCAGCATTTTGGCCTAAAATTGCTGTGCCATCCACGCCACCGTGACCTGCTACCCCCCCGAGACGCCACCGCCTCACCGGGCCCTACGCAAGGCCAACAGACTGGTGCCCATCAGGGCCCGCACTGACCACTACCACCGGAGCACAGTACCCACTCTAGTCCGACTCATCAACGAACACTAGTCCATATTTACCAGTCCAGATCCTAGCACACCTGATTTTGTACTTGGCTTTTGTTAATCTGTTAATGTTGTTGTTATAAATTTTCTATGTATATTTTCATCCTCTGCCTGCATGAAAATCAATAAACCGATTATTATTATTATTATTTTATTATTACATAAACACACAAACACACCCACCCACCTACACACACACAATATGTTTATATATCTAAATGGAAATATATATATATATATATATATATATATATATATATATATATATATATATATATATATACACATATATATGAATGTATGAATATATATGTACATATATATATATTGCTACGCCAGTGGGTCTTTGTCTCTGTGCGAAACATGTGTTAACATGAAAAGGATGACCTGGGCATGTGTTAACATGAAGGGACCTGGGCAAATATGACGCAGCTGGCTGTGAGCGGAGGAGCGGAGGAACAAGCCAGGGGAGACGCGGTTTGGTGCTGTTCCTGTGAAGACCTCCTGTGTGCCCTTGTGACCTGATAAACGTTGTGTTGCCCTGTTATAAGCTGTATCGTGCAGTGTGACATGCTGGTTTCCCCCTGTATTGTGCCTATAGAAAAGTGGAAAGGGAAAATAACTTGTGTAAAAAAAGGGAAAGACTGTCATCGTGTGTTTATTTCGTGCCCTCCCTCGCCACTTGGCGTTTCCCTGGTGGTGTTCTGGGACGCTGTGGTGCTCGGGGGCCTCTTGGAGCTGTCAGTGTTCACGACCCTGGGGAAATTAGCACGCCGTCTGCCTAGCCTGCCTTGTGTTGGTGGCAGAGAGACGAGGCGGTGGGCGTAAGAAATGGTGTCAGGAGTGGGAGTTGTGATATTTGATCAGTGAGAGCGCCGATTTATCATGTCATCCAAAGATGGTGCAGCCTGGAGGGAGAGGAGGCTATGACTGAGGCGGGCACGAGTGAGGTGAAGCCGAGCCAAGATGGCCCTGATCACTGCCATGCTGGTCGGTATGAGGAGGAAATGGCACAAAGGCAGAAGAGCAGGCGCAGAGGGCACGCGAGCAGGCGCACCATCTCGTGAGATGCAGGCAAGGAAGGCAGAGGAACAGTTCTGCCAACTTGTTGAGGTGCTACGAGCATCTTGCATCTGTGAAGATGGAAACTCAGCAGTACACCGACAAGGCCTGCAACAGCGTGAAGAGTGAACTGAGGAGGAGGTGCAGACTCTGAAGGGCGAGGTTCAGGGCCTGAGGGAGGAAGTGAAGGCGAAAAGGCGGTGTCACGAGGTAGTAACGTTGCAAGCAGAGACGCATGCGAGGTTCTGGCAACAGATGCCAGAGTGTCATATTTACTGGGTCTGCCTGGGTTCCGTGGTAGGAAACCCCCGGGCCTCGCAGCATCGTGTCAGAGCCAGTGGTCGCTGGCAGAAGGCTAGGGACCCATCGGAACCGCTCCCTTGGGTATAGGTGGCGGCAAACTGGGGACCCGGTCAACCCGCCTCATTGACTCCCTCACCCCTTCCTCCCCCCGGGCGTGTTGTTCACGGCACGCTTTTCTCCACCCTGCAGCCTCTCGGCCTCCAGACATTCTGTGAGGCGTAACAGCTGAGTACGAGGGGAAGGTGGCCTGGGAGGCATATGTCGCCCAATTTGAAATGCTGGCATCTGCCCGGGGCCTGGGGGCCGGGAAAGAGAAGGCCCTGCAGCTGGAAAACAGTCTAAGGGGCCCCGCGGTAGAATGCTGGGGCATCTGCCGCCATCCCAACATGCCTCTTCCCACCAGCGTGGCAGAGGCTTTGAAACGCCGTTTCGGGCACCACCCCCAGGCCGAGGTATATCGGGTGCGCTTGAAGAAGCGGACTCGTGAGCGTGGCGAGACACTGTCCCAGCTGGCGCAGGATGTGGAGGCGCTGGTAAGGGGCCCGTACCCTACGGCTGCGGAAGAGATGATTGTGGTCCTGGCTCGCGATTTCTTTGTTGATGCTTTGCGGACCAGCAGCTGCAAACTACGTCAAGCAGGCACACCCTGAGGACTTGCAGGTGGCGCTGGGGAGGGCCTTGGAGTTCGAGGCCTTCCTGAAGGCAACGAGGGGCCTAGGGCCAGCTGCTCAGCCCCGCCGTGACCTCCAGGGCCAGAAGGCTAAAGTGGAGAAGTAGCATTGGGGAAGGTGAGTCCGAGCACTTTCCAAGGCTTGTTTTGGGGCTGCGGAGAGGTAGGGTACAGACATAGTCAGTGTCAGAGGGAGCGAAGAACAGTCCTTTCAACCGGACGGATTCTGATGCCTTCCAGCAGTGCTGCAAGGACTATGGTAGGTATGGTCACCACCCGAGTGCATGTCCAAAGGCTAAGGAAGTGGTACAGGCGGAAAACTCGGGAGAAGGGGGCCGAAACCCAGCCGTCTTGGGTTCCCGGGCCCCGACTTGGGTAAGCTCCCGTCGAACCAGCATGATGCAAGTGGAGGGCTCAATAGAGGGGAAGCCATGCCGCCTGACAGTGGACACGGGGGCTGAGAAGACTCTAGTGCGGCCTGATATTTTGGCCACTATGCAACTCCAGATGCACCACAGGGGACTGTGTGGTGTCACGGGGCATTGTGTGCAGCTCAAGGGCCAGTGGAGGCTCGTATTGGCGGGGGCAGCACGGTGCAGCGGCTGCCGGTATATGTGGCCGATCTGGAAGAGCACTGCGAGTGAGGCGTGTGTCGACCTTGGACGGAAGCTGGTGAGGGTGCACGGTGAAGATGTGCCCTTGCTTCCAGAGGTTGGCTGTGCAGAGGTAGTTACGGCTGAGCGACTGCACCTTGTCCCCAGGACAGAGTCTAGAATCCGGTGTCGACTGTCAAGAGTGATGCGTGGAGTAGAGGGCCTCGTGGAGCCCATTCAAAACCTGCAGCTGGCTGATGGCGTAGGGGTTGGGGAAACGGAGCCTTGTTGGCCCAGGGGAGAGGTTAGTTACAGTGTTGGTAGCTAACTTCTCCGATAAGGCCCAGAAGGTGCCAGCTGGTGCAAAGCTGGGCACTTGTGAGGAAGTGGAGCGTCCAGAAGAGTCGTCGGGGAGCGAGGAGTTGGTTGGTGTGGGGCCGTTGCCTGACTTCCTCGGGGAAATTTGGCGCACCGGAGCGTCGCTAACCTGACGGAAGCACAGACAGAGAAGATGCTTCACACCCTTTCTCAGTATGCAGATGTGTTTAGCAGGGGTGATTTGGGACCGGGGCCGCACAGGATTGGTGAAGCACCACATTAACACTGGAAGTAGTTTGCCCATCAAGAGCCCCCGACGTATTGCCCAACCAGACGAGAAGAGATGCAGCGCACTGTCAGTGAGCTGGCGGCAAGGGATGATTGAACAGTCAGACAGTCCAGGGTTTTATCAGCGGTAGTCCTGGTGAAAAAAAAGGCGGCACACAAGCTTCTATGTGGACTACCGGCCTGAATGACCATGACTATCAAGGACTCATACCCATTGCCGAGAATTGATGACACACAATGAAATTGGTGGGGGCCAGGTGGTTCTCCACACTCGACCTGAAGTCGGGTTATCACCAGGTGGAGATGGCGGAAGAGGACAAGCCAAAGACTGCTTTTTCCTTTGGCAAGGCCTGTGGCAATTCAAGGTCATCCCCTTTTGGTCTCTGCAATGTCCCTGGTTGTTTCGAGCGTTTTGATGGAGAGGTATTGGATGGCCTGCAGTGGAAGACGGCACTTGTCTACATTGATGACGTCATCGCTTCGGGAGCACCTTCGAGGAGGAGCTGGAGCGGTAGAGGAATTTACTACAGCGGTTGAGGAAGGCCAACCTCAAACTCAGTCCCAAGAAATGCTCGATGTTCCAGCATGAGTGCCTTTTCTGGGCATGTAGTCAGTCAAGACGGTGTGCGCACCGACCCACAGAAGGTGCGGTGGTGGAAAAGTGGCCAGTTCCCACCAATGTGGTGGAATCAGGAGCTACTGGGCCTGTGCGCATACTACGCCGCTTTGTACAGGACTTCGCCAGTGTAGCAGCTCCTCTCCACCGACTTACACGAAAGGGGAGTGCTTCCAGTGGGGACGAGGCGTGTCAGTCTGCATTTGACAACCTGAAGAAGGCCCTGATGGAAGCACTGTCTTGCCCTATCTGGACCCGAAGCTCCCCTACCTGTTGGACACTGACGCTAGTGCAGAAGGCATGGGGCAGTTTTGTCACAGATAAAGGACGGGGAAGGGGTATGTCATGGCCTACTACCGTGCCAAGTTCAGCAGGCCTGAACGCAACTATTGTGTGACAAGGAAAGAGTTTCTGGCGGTGGTGAAGAGTCTCGAGCACTTTCACCCATACTCTACGGTGCCGATTCACCATCCGGACTGACATGCTGCCCTACAGTGGTTGAAGTCGCTGAAGGTAGCACAGGGTCAGCTGGCAAGGGGGTTAGGGCGCCTTGAACAGTACAACTACCACATCGTCCACCGCCCGGGTCGTGTCCATTGCAACCCCTGCACCTGAGTCGATGCCCGTGTGAGGCTAGTTGCTCACACTGTGTCCAGAAGGACTGATCCTGTGTGCCTCCCTCTGCAGGTGCTGGAATGTGCCACTAAAGGGGATGATGAGTGGCGTAAGGCAAACGTGAGGACTCTGACCTGCTCCCATTGTCCGGTGGCTTGAGGCTCTCAGTGGACGCCCCAGTTGGGAGGCCGTGGCTGCGGAGAGCCCCCCCACAAAGTGTCTGGTGACCAGTGGAAAAAATTACGAGTGGATCAAAGTGGTTTGTTAGTGAAGCGCTGGGTGCAGTTGAGTGAAGTGGACAGTAACACATGGGTAGTTGTAGTACCCAGAGCCAGCGTGCTGAGTTGCTGAGGGGAAATTACATGCCGTGTTACCAGTGGCCACTTGGGCGAGAAAAGACCCTGAGCCGTTCTCCGTCAACGCTTCTACTGGGTGGGCATGAGAAGTGACGTGTCTGAGTGGGGTAGAGCATGTGATGTGTGCAGTGCAAAAGAAGGGCCCTGCTAGAAAGAACCGTGCCCCGTTACAGGTGTAAATGTGTGGAAGCACCCCTGGAACGGGTGGCAATAGACATTGCTGGTCAGCTGCCTCTCACCCCACAAGGGGAAACGATACATCTGTGTGGTAATGGACTATTTCTCAAAATGGCCTGAGGCATATGCACTAAACCCCAAACCCCGGGCGAGACCGTGGCTGGCGTGTTAGTGAATTCATTACCCGTTTTGGTGTGCCTTCTGAACTGCACTCTGACCAAGGCCCTGAGTTTTTAGTCACGAGTGCTCCGTGAGTGTTGCGAGCTGTTAGGGGTGCGCAAGACCGGGGACACCCCTCCATCCACAGTCCCATGGATGGTGGAGCAGGTTTAACCGTACCCTTTTTCAACAGTTAGCCAAATATTGCAGGGAAAGTCAGGAAGACTGGGACGTCAAGCTGCCCGCCAGGGTCATGGCCTACCCGGGCTGCTGTGCATGAGGTAACAGGGTTCACACCTGCCCGACTCATGTTTGGCTGTGAGCTCAGGCTACCAGTGATTTGGCCACAGGGCGGCCAAACCCCACGTGAACTTGCCAACTGTCACATCCAGCTATGAAGTGGCACTGCAGGAGAACCTGCGGAGGTGCACCGACGATGCGTGGAAAGCTCAAGGTAGCCGGCCATGCCATGAAGGAGACCTATGACCGGCGCATGAGGGAAGTGAGGTACAACATAGGTGACAGAGTGTGGCTGCATAACCCGCGTCGGAAGCGAGGGCTCTCGCCGAAGCTACAGAGCCCCCGGGAGGGGCCAACACGGTGGGAGCGGCCCTCTCTGATGTCACCTATCGAATTGCAGAGGCGAAACGACCGTCTGTTGTCCACGTGGACCGGCTGTGGCGTTACCATGGGCCAGGAAGCTACTCCTGGGGCCATGGTGAAAAAGAAGATGAAGTTAGTCCCAGTAGCGGCGATGAGGACGTGGCAGACGCTGACCGAGATGAGGACGAGCATTTGGACGGTGAGGGCGATGCAGCAGACGGCAATGGTGACCATGAGCCAGGTCTTGGGACAGGAGATACCCTCTGGGGGCCACCGCCAATCTACCGCCGCCCACACCTCCTCCAGAGCGACCCCAGCGAGAGCGAAGAAAGCCGCCCTGGATGATTTTTGTTTCTGAGAACTGATTTTCAATTACGGTTACTTTTGTTTGAAAGAATTTTGTTTGTTCCTGAGGACTAATTTTATTTAAATTTTCTGTAGTTTGTTTCAGGTTTAGGTATGTCAGAGCAGATGGGTCGTCTGCTTGATAGGGGGGGATAGTGCTACGGGCCATGGGTCTTTGTCTCTGTGCGAAACTGTTGTTAACATGAAAAGGATGACCTGGGCATGTGTTAACATGAAGGGACCTGGGCAAACATGCCGCAGCTGGCTGTGAGCGGAGGAGCGGAGGAACAAGCCCGGGGAGACGCGGTTTGGTGCTGCTCCTGTGAAGACCTCCTGTGTTCCTTGTGACCCGATAAACGTTGTGTTGCCCCGTTATAAGCTGTATCGTGCAGTGTGACATGCTGGTTTCCCCGGTATTGTGCCTATAGAAAAGTGTACGGGTAAATATTTTTGTGTAAATAAAGGAAAGACTGTCATCGCGTGTTTATTTCGTGCCCTGCCTCGCCACTTGGCGTTTCCCCTGGTGGTGTTCAGTGTTCACGACCCTGTGGATAGCACGCCGTCTGCCTAGCCTGCCTTGTGTTGGTGGCAGAGAGACGAGGCGGTCGGCGTAACAATATATATATATAAAATATGTCTTGTGTGTGTATGTTATGTATATATATATATGTATATATATATATATATATAATATATATATATAATACAAACACACACACACACACACACACACGCACACCCCACAACACACACACACACACACACATATATATATATATCGGTCTCTCTCAATTCAATATTTGAGAGGTTATTTTGGGAGTCTCACCCTTTGCCTGATTGGATGCCCTTCCATAATCAAACGCGGTTCGTTGCACTTAACACCTGTGCCACGGCGGCGACTTTCCCCTACGACACCTGTGTTTTCTTCTCAAGGCGATAGGTCGTTTTCTCGCCGTGGAGATCGGGCTCGAGCGAGCAATCAGAGCGCAGGCATTTTTAAAGACTGCCGCGACGGGGAATTGAACTCGGGACCACGAGGGGGCGGACTCCAGTGCTCTAACCACCGGACCATCGCGGCAGTCATATATATGTGTGTGTGTGTGTGTTTTGTGTAATGTGTGTGTGTGTGTGTGTGTGTGTGTGTGTGTGTGGTGTGTGTGTGTGTGCATATATATGTATATATATATATTATATATAATAATATATATATATATAATATATATTTTTATATATATATATAAAATATATTTTATATATATATAGTATATATAGGTACCTTTGTATATATATACATATATACATATACATATACATATACGTACCTGCATACATATATACACGTTTATATATATATATATATTTTATATATATTATAAAATATATTTTAATATAAAATAATATATATGTGTGTGTGTGTGTGTGTGTGTGTGTGTGTGTGTGTGTGTGATGTAATAATAATAATAATAAAATATTCATTTATTGATTTTCAGGCAGCCAGAGGCTAAAAATATACATAGAAATACGATAAAGAGACAAACTATATATACATACACATATAAACAACACACAACAAAGTAAACTAACAATCTATAACAGTAAAATAAACAGATAACAAAAGCCAAGTACAAAATCAGGTGTGCTAGGATTTTAACTAGTAAATATGGACTAGTGTTCGTTTATGAGTTCGAACTAGAGTGGGTACTGTGGTACCGGTGGTAGCGTCATGCGGGCCCTGATGGGGACCAGTTTGTTGGCGGCGCGTAGGGCCCGGCGAGGCAGCGGGGCGTCGGGGAGCAGCAGGTCACGGTGGCGTGGATGGCACAGCAATTTAGACCAAACTGCTGCAGTGGGGGGTGTTGAGTGGT
>NC_051387.1:30108280-30118078 GCF_015228065.2 Penaeus monodon | reverse complement strand
TTTTTAAGAACCGGAGGGAACCCTCCCCGGGGGGAAAAAATGCGGGGGGTTGTGATGACTTTTTGAACATTTTGAAGTAACTGAAAGGGGCTTATGGTCGGTAGTTTTTTAGATCCCTTTTTTTTTATGTATAAAAAGGGAGTTTGGGTCTATTTTTTTTAGATCCTTTCACCCCTTTTTTTAATGTTTTAAAAAATAATTTTTTTCATTTTCAGCTTTCAGATTTTTTTTCCCGTTGAGAACCCTTTTTAAAAAGAGGCTATTTAACTATTGCAATTTCTCTGCATTTTTAAAGGTCTATGAATTCTGTCTTCCCCTGGTTTTCCCCTCTCTTCATCCCTTTTTAAATCTTTCTATTTTTTTTCTTCTATTGCGAGTTGATGAGTTTCTAGTTCCCGCATTGTTCTATCGTGGCTGTTCTTTGGTTTATAGACCCCGTAAATGTTTCTACACCTTATTTTTTCTTTCTTTTCCATGCCCCCTTCGCGTTTTTTTTATTTTTGCATACATTTATATATAATAATAATATATATATATATAATATATATTATATATATATAAAGGAGGAGAGGAGAGAGGGGAAGAGGGGGGAGAGAGAGAGAGAGAAGAGAAGGAGAGAAAAAATAGAAAGATAGACAGATTATATATATTATTATATATATATATATTAATATTATATAATTTTATATAAATTATAATATTAGCAAATTTAGCAAATACAAAAGTAATATACAATAGAATAGTTAATATTTTTGGTTACTAAAAAAATTTTAAACATAATATGCAATTATAATTTATATAAAAAAATTTTTATTATAATAAAAATAATTAATAAAATTATTATTCTTAATTAATATATATCTATATATATATAATTATATTTTATTTTAATATTTTTTAATAATAAAATAATTATTATAATATATATATCTTTAATTATATATATTATATTTAAATTATATATTAAATATAATATATATTTTTTTTTTTTTATTATATTTTTATTTTTTATATCTATATTTTTATTTTTTGTGTGTGGTGGGGTTTTTGGGGTGTGTGGTGTTGTGTGTGTTGTGTGTGTGTGGTGTGTTGTTGAAAATTTTTTTTTTTTTTTTTAATTTTTTTTTTTATTTAAATCCCAAAACCCCAATCTTCTACTTTTCTTTTTCCCCAACCCCCCCCCCCCGTTTTTTTAAAATTTTTTTTTTTAATTTTAAATTTTTTTTCTATTGGTGGTGGTGTGTGTGTGTGTTACTTTCGGGTTTTGTGTGTTTGTCTTTTTCCCGCTCTTTTTTCCCCTCTTTTACTTTTTTTTTTAAATTATTTTAATTTCTATTTAAAAATTTACTGACCCCACGCTTTTTTCCTAATCATGCATACATACACACACACAACATAAAACACACACACAAAAACCAAAAACATTTTTTGCCCTGATGCCTACAAGACTGACGGCAAGTCGGCGCTCTGGCCCCAAGGCCGGCTTTTGGCCTCACTGTTTTTCTGTTCCTTCATGATTTTCAGTGAATTCCTAGTGAGGGTGAAATTTAAAAATTAACTTTATTTTGCGATACATCGGCCCCCCCCCTACTGCCTCCCCCCCTTCCCTTTTTCTCGGATTTGTTTTGCGCTGATGCTTTCAGGAAAACATTTTTTTCTCTTAAACACAGTTTTTATACCAAACGGTGAAGTGATAAAAAATTTAAAAAATTTTTAAATTTTTATGCCCGGGGTGAAAGGAGGCCGCACATAACGGCACAACCCAACCCCGGAAAAGAAAAACAAAGAACCCCAACCAGCTAAAACCTCCCGGGGACATTTGAATTTCCCCCGTCGGGTACAGTTTTTTAAAATTTCTCCTGTAAGTCCCATCCCTCAAAAAACAAAATAGACGGCGCATACTATCTTACTTCTGAATCACCGGGAATTGTAGCCCCCAGAGCCGTGGGGATCCCCGGGGATACCCTACTATACCTGGCCACAGCAGTTCATTGCCCCCGAAAAAAACAAAAGTGGAGAGGGGTCCTCTTTTTGTCCCAAAACGACCTCTCGCCCACCCCTTGGACGGGAATTTTGGTCGCCTGGGAAAGGGTTTTGGGTCGGGCCCCCTCCTCACCACCCTCGCCTCGCACGTCCTTATTGCTGTGTGATTTACCCCCCATGCGGGCCATAATTTGGAAAACCGGGCAAGCTAGAATTCGCAAATTTTATGCATATTAACCCCCTCCCACGAGCCCCCCCCAAACAACTGTACTCAGCCCTAGACCCCCCCACTGACCCTTTTGCGGTGCAAACCCGTCATGCAATATGATAATTGTGGTAATTTAATGAAATAGACACCTTTTGACCGCAAATTTTAGCCCATCTGTACAAGTGAAATTTCCCCCTTATGAACAAAGAACCCTGGGTTTGCTCCCCAAGATTTACTGACTGGTACCCCGCCCTCTACCTATTTTCCCCGTTTTCCCCCAGCAAAAGTTCATGTTAAGGCTGCCTTCGCCCACCATCTCTCAGCCCAAAACGCGAAGACCAGTAAATACAGGGGACTCACACATCCCTATATAGAGTTTTGGGGGGTGGATTTCCCCAACCCTGGACTGGTTCTTCCTATGATGTGGAGGACAAGGGCACTCTACCTTTGACCGTTTTCCGGCTTTTTACCACTTCTTTTTAAAAAGCATCAGTACACACCCATCGACCGCCTTGGATCACGAGCCCCACAAAAAGCCCATTCAAAAGAAAATCAAGCATTCCACTCACAAAACATCACCGCCTCAAAACCTCTGCAAAACAGTATCCGGGAAATAAAAAAAACCAAGAAAAACCTTCTCCCCAACAAAATACAACACCTGCAGCCCCGCCAATGTCGGAAAAAATTCAGGAGCTGTGCGGCTTCCAACGGGAGCAGGGTTTTTTGCACCAAAAACCTTAGCCCCAGTGAAGCGCAGAGGCCTATTGACCACGTGCCCCAATTGCAGCAGTACCCCCCCTGGACACCACCCGCCTTCCCGCCTACCTGCCGGCCCGTTCACTTGCTCCCATAGTCAGTCAGTCCCAGGTGCCTCAGAAGCTGGGAAAAATCTGCGTCAAGAGAGCCACTACCCCCCTTGACCTGCCTATGCACCTCATCAAGGAGTTCGCAATGGAACTTGCCACTCCTCTTATTTCCATAATAAGCTCATCGCAACAGTCTAAGTGCCCATCACAATGGAAGACCACATTGTCATCGCCATCGGGAAAACCCAAGCCCGCCTCATTCGTGAACTACGACCCATCACCATAACTCCTTTTGCCCAGCCTGCTGTGTGAAAGCTTTGTCGCCGACTGGGCTTACCAGGACCTTCGTCCAGCGTTGACACTCGACATTTCGGCAACATGCACTCCTCCTCTACCACACACTGCCTCGTCAGCATCCTCGACTTCGTCCACGCCCACTTCGACAAGCGCAAATCTTCCGTCACCTGCATCTTCATAGATTTCAAGAAAGCTTTCGACTTGGTGGACCACACTACGGTCATCTCAAAACCAGCAGCTTCTGCAGGCATCAGGGAGTGCCTCATCCCCTGGCTGGCAGACTTTCTCTCCAACAGGCAACAGGCCGTGCGTGTGCAGAGTCAAGTTTCCAGCTTTCTGCCACTCACGTGCGGAGTCCCCAAGGGGACTAGAATGGGCCCCCTATACTTCCTAGTCATGATTAACGACGCTCTCCTTGATACCGAGCATCGTTGGAAATATGTGGACGACTCAATCATTGCCGCAGCCATTGACAGTTCCTGCCCTGACCACTCTGCCATCCAGCGCACCCACGACAACCTCCTCTCCTGGACCACCACAAATCACGTCACCATCAATCGCCAGAAGTCGGTCGTGATGCAGTTCGACTTCTCCACCAACCCCGCCCCTTCGCCCATCCTCATGCTGGACGACCACCCAGTCGACATAGTCCGTTCCACCAAGCTACCCGGCGTCACCATTGACAATCTCACTGCAGCATTTTGGCCTAAAATTGCTGTGCCATCCACGCCACCATGACCTGCTACCCCCCCGAGACACCACCGCCTCACCGGGCCCTACGCACGGCCAACAGACTGGTGCCCATCAGGGCCCGCACTGACTGCTACCACCGGAGCACAGTACCCACTCTAGTCCGACTCATCAACGAACACTAGTCCATATTTACCAGTCCAGATCCTAGCACACCTGATTTTGTACTTGGCTTTTGTTAATCTGTTAAATGTTTTGTTTGTTTTATAATTTTCTATGTATATTTTTTCATCCTCTGCCTGCCCTGAAAATCAATAAACCGATTATTATTATTATTATTTTATTATTACATAACACACAAACACACCCACCCACCTACACACACACAATATGTTTATATATCTAAATGGAATATATATATATATATATATATATATATATATATATATATATATTATATATATATATATACACATATATATGAATATGTATAAATATATATTAATATATATATATTGCTACGCCAGTGGGTCTTTGTCTCTGTGCGAAACATGTGTTAACATGAAAAGGATGACCTGGGCATGTGTTAACATGAAGGGACCTGGGCAAACATGACGCAGCTGGCTGTGAGCGGAGGAGCGGAGGAACAAGCCAGGGGAGACGCGGTTTGCTGCTGCTCCTGTGAAGACCTCCTGTGTGCCCTTGTGACCTGATAAACGTTGTGTTGCCCTGTTATAAGCTGTATCGTGCAGTGTGACATGCTGGTTTCCCCCTGTATTGTGCCTATAGAAAAGTGTACGGGTAAATAACTTGTGTAAATAAAGGAAAGACTGTCATCGTGTGTTTATTTCGTGCCCTGCCTCGCCACTTGGCGTTTCCCCTGGTGGTGTTCTGGGACGCTGTGGTGCTCGGTGCCTCTTGGAGCTGTTCAGTGTTCACGACCCTGTGGATAGCACGCCGTCTGCCTAGCCTGCCTTGTGTTGGTGGCAGAGAGACGAGGCGGTCGGCGTAACAAATGGTGTCAGGAGTGGGATTTGTGATATTTGATCAGTGAGAGCGCCGATTTATCATGTCGTCCAAAGATGGTGGCAGCCTGGAGGGAGAGGAGGCTATGACTGAGGCAGGCACGAGTGAGGTGAAGCCGAGCCAGATGGACCTGATCACTGCCATGCTGGTCGGTATGAGGGAGGAAATGGCACAAAGGGCAGAAGAGCAGGCGCAGAGGGCACACGAACAGGCGCACCATCTTGTCGAGATGCAGGCAAGGAAGGCAGAGGAACAGTTCTGCCAACTTGTTGAGGTGCTACAGAGCAATCTTGCATCTGTGAAGATGGAAACTCAGCAGTACACCGACAAGGCCTGCAACAGCGTGAAGAGTGTACTGATGGAGGAGGTGCAGACTCTGAAGGGCGAGGTTCAGGGCCTGAGGGAGGAAGTGAAGGCGAAAAGGCGGCGTCACGAGGTAGTAACGTTGCAAGCAGAGAAGGCAGACGAGGTTCTGGCAACAGATGCCAGAGTGTCAGATTTACTGGGGTCTGCCTGGGTTCCGTGGCAGGAAACCCCCAGGCCTCGCAGCATCGTGTCAGGAGCCAGTGGTCGCTGCAGAAGGCTGGGACCCATTGGAACCGCTCCTTGGGTATAGGTGGCGGCAAACTCGGACCCGGTCAACCCGCCTCGTTGCTCCCTCACCCCCTTCCTCCCCCCCGGGCGTGTTAGTTCACGGCACGCGTTCTCCACCCTGCAGCCTCTCGGTCTCCAGACATTCTGTGAGGCGTAAGCCGCTAGTACATGGAAGGTGGCGGAGGCATATGTCGCCAATTGAAAGCCGGCATCTGCCCAGGCGGAGCCAGGAAGAGAAGGCCTGCAAGCTGGTAACGCGCTAAGGCGCGTGGAAATGCTGGGGCATCTGCCCGGCTACCAAAAGCCTCTACACCAGCGTGGACAGGCTTGAAACGCGTTCGGCACCACCACCGGCCGAGTATAGGGTGCGTTGAAGAAGCGGACTCTGAGCGTGGCGAGACACTGCCAGCTGCCGCAGGATGTGGAGGCTTGTAAGTGAGGTCGTACCCTGCGCGGCGGAGAGATGATTGTGGTCCTGGCTCGCGATTCTTTGTTGATGTCTTTGCAGGACACGTAGCTGCCAGAATCTACGTCAAGGCAGGCACACCCTGAGGGGGACCCTTGCAGGTGGCGTGGCGAGGGCTTGGGTCAGGCTCTGAAGCACGAGTGCCTAGGGCCAGCTTGCTCAGACCCGCCATGACCTCCGGGCAAAGGCTAAGTGAGAAGGTAGCATGAGGAGGTGACCGAGCACTTTCAAGGCTTGTGTAGGGGCATGCTGAGAGGTAGGGCACGACGTAGTCACGTGTCAGAGGGGACAGAGAACACGTCCTCTCAACCGGACGGACTTCGATGCTTCCAGCAGGCTGCAAAGGACTGGGTAGTTGGAGGTCACATCCGAGGCATGTCCTAAGGCTTAGGAAGTGTACAGGCAGAAAACTGCTGGAGAAGGGGGCTGAAACCCAGCGTCCGTGTTCCGGGCCCGAACTGGTAAGCTTGCCGTCGAACCAGCACGATGCAAGTGGAGGGCTCAATAGATGGGAAGCCATGCCGCCTGACAGTGGACACTGGGGCTGAGAAGACCCTAGTGCCTCCGGGCTAGTACAGTGGTAACGTGTCGGCCTCTCATCCGAGGGGTCGGCGGTTCGCGCTCCGCCCAGGCGCGAGAAGTGCAACTCGCCCGGAGGTTACTGCTGTGGCTGGGCACCACGCGGGAAGGACTCGGTTCCGCGAGCCAGCAGCAGCTCAAAGATGGAGCAACATTCAAGCAGACAGTATGTCACACCAAGAATATCCATTGTATCAAATGGAATCCAAACCAAAATTAAATTAAATTAAATAGTGCGGCCTGATATGTTGGCCACTATGCAACTTCCAGATACACCACAGAGACTGTGTGGTGTCACGGGGCTTTGTGTGCAGCTCAAGGGGCCAGTGGAGGCTCGTATTGGCGTGGGCAGCACAGTGCAGTGGCTGCCGGTATATGTGGCCGATCTGGACGAGCACTGCTGGGGCCTTGACTACCTGACGCAGAGTGAGGCGTGTGTCGACCTTGGACGGAAGCTGGTGAGGGTGCACGGTGAAGATGTGCCCTTGCTTCCAGAGGTTGGCTGTGCAGAGGTAGTTACGGCTGAGCGACTGCACCTTGCCCCCAGGACAGAGTCTAGAATCCGGTGTCGACTGTCAAGAGTTTTGCGTGGAGTAGAGGGCCTCATGGAGCCCATTCAAAACCTGCAGCTGGCTGATGGCGTAGCGGTTGGACGGAGCCTTGTTGGACCAGGGGAGAGGTTAGTTACAGTGTTGGTAGCTAACTTCTCTGATAAGGCCCAGAAGGTGCCAGCTGGTGCAAAGCTGGGCACTTGTGAGGAAGTGGAGCGTCCAGAAGAGTCGTCGGGGAGCGAGGAGTTGGTTGGTGTGGGGCCGTTGCCTGACTTCCTCGAGGACTTGGCGCACCGGAGCGCCGCTAACCTGACGGAAGCACAGACAGAGAAGATGCATCACACCCTGTCTCAGTATGCAGATGTGTTTAGCAGTGACTTGGACATGGGCCGCACAGGATTGGTGAAGCACCACATTAACACTGGAAGTAGTTTGCCCATCAAGAGCCCCCCCAACGTATTGCACCAACCAGACGAGAAGAGATGCAGCGCACTGTCAGTGAGCTGGCGGCACAGGGGGTGATTGAACGGTCAGACAGTCCATGGTTATCAGCGGTAGTCCTGGTGAAGAAAAAGGACGGCACACAACGCTTCTGTGTGGACTACCGGGCGCTGAATGACATGACTATCAAGGACTCATACCCATTGCCGAGAATTGATGACACACTCGATGCATTGGTGGGGGCCAGGTGGTTCTCCACACTCGACCTGAAGTCGGGTTATCACCAGGTGGAGATGGCGGAAGAGGAAAAGCCAAAGACTGCCTTTTCCTTCGGCAAGGCTGTGGCAATTCAACGGTCATGCCTTTGGTCTCTGCAATGCCTGGTTGTTTCGAGCGTCTGATGGAGAGGGTATTGGATGGCCTGCAGTGGAAGACGGCACTTGTCTACATTGATGACGTCATCGTCTTCGGGAGCACCTTCGAGGAGGAGCTGGAGCGGCTAGAGGAAGGCCAACCTCAAACTCAGTCCCAAGAAATGCTCGATGTTCCAGCATGAGGTGCCATTTCTGGAGCATGTAGTCACTCAAGATGGTGTGCGCACCGACCCACAGAAGGTGGCGGTGGTGGAGAAGTGGCCAGTTCCCACCAATGTGGTGGAAGTCAGGAGCTACCTGGGCCTGTGAGCATACTACCGCCGCTTTGTACAGGACTTCGCCAGTGTAGCGGCTCCTCTCCACCGACTTACACGAAAAGGGGAGTGCTTCCAGTGGGACGAGGCATGTCAGTCTGCATTTGACAACCTGAAAAAGACCCTGATGGAAGCACCGGTCTTGCCCTATCCGGACCCGAAGCTCCCATACCTGTTGGACACTGACGCTAGTGCAGAAGGCATCGGGGCAGTTTTGTCACAGATAAAGGATGGGAAGGAGTATGTCATGGCCTACTACAGTGCCAAGTTCAGCAGGCCTGAACGCAACTATTGTGTGACAAGGAAAGAGTTGCTGGCGGTGGTGAAGAGTCTCGAGCACTTTCACCCATACCTCTACGGTGCGAGTTCACCATCGGACTGACCATGCTGCCCTACAGTGGTTGAAGTCGCTGAAGGTAGCACAGGGTCAGTGGCAGGTGGTTAGGGCGCCTTGAACAGTACAACTACCACATCGTCCACCGCCCGGGTCGTGTCCATTGCAACGCTGACAGCCTGAGTCGATGCCCGTGTGAGGCTAGTTGCTCACACTGTGTCCAGAAGGACTGATCCTGTGTGCCTCCGTCTGCAGGTGCTGGAATGTGCCACTAAAGGGGATGATGAGTGGCGTAAGGCACAACGTGAGGACTCTGACCTTGCTCCCATTGTCCGGTGGTTTGAGGCTCTCAGTGGACGCCCCAGTTGGGAGGCCGTGGCTGCGGAGAGCCCCACCACAGTGTCTGGTGGACCAGTGGGAAACATTACGAGTGGATCAAAGAGGTTTGTTAGTGAAGCGCTGGGTGCAGTTGAGTGAAGTGGACAGTGACACGTGGATAGTTGTAGTACCCAGAGCCATGCATGCTGAGTTGCTGAGGGAATTACATGCCGGTGTTACCAGTGGCCACTTGGGCGAGAAAAAGACCCTGAGCCGTCTCCGTCAACGCTTCTACTGGGTGGGCATGAGAAGTGACGTGTCTGAGTGGTGTAGAGCATGTGATGTGTGCAGTGCAAAGAAGGGCCCCGCTAGAAAGAACCGTGCCCCGTTACAGGTGTACTGTGTGGAGCACCCATGGAACGGGTGGCAATAGACATTGCTGGTCCGCTGCCTCTCACGCCACAAGGAAACCGATACATCTGTGTGGTAATGGACTATTCTCAAATGGCCTGAGGCATATGCACTACCAACCACGAGGCCGAGACCGTGGCTGTCTGTTAGTGAATTCATTACCGTTTGGTGTGCCTTCTGAACTGCACTCTGACCAAGGCCGTGAGTTTGGAGTCACGAGTGTTCCGTGAGTGTTGCAAGCTGTTAGGGGTGCGCAAGACACGGACGACACCCCTCCATCCACAGTCCGATGGTATGGTGGAGCGGTTTAACCGTACCCTTGCTCAACAGTCAGCCAAATATTACAGGGAAAGTCAGGAAGACTGGGACGTCAAGCTGCCCGCCATGCTCATGGCCTACCGGTCTG
>NC_051387.1:30090780-30103280 GCF_015228065.2 Penaeus monodon | reverse complement strand
CTTCTTTTGCTTTTTCCTAGTCCGGAGTTTGGGAATGCACCGTTGAGTGTGACAGCCTCCTTTGCTCCCCGGGCATGAAAAAAATTTTTAAATTCTTTAATCTTTGTATCATTAAAATGGACTTAAGAGAATATAATGTTTTTCTGTTGTACCCAAGAAGCCATACTTAAAATCAGCGGAACACAAATCCAGAGAAAGAGGGAAGGCAGTAGGGGGGGCCGATGTATCGCAATATGTGTGTGTGTGTGGTGTGAGGTGTGTGTGTGTGGTGTTTTTGTGTGTGGGTGGGTGGGTGTGTGTTTTATATATATACATATATATATAATACGTATATATAGATATATATATGAATTTTGTATATATATATTATATATATATATATATAAAATTTTATTATATGTATATATAATAATTAATAACCGGTGTGTGGTTTTGGTGGGGGAAAAATTATAAAAAATCGGTTTTTGTTTTCATGGCCAAGCGAAAATATACATAGAATACGATGAGACAAACTATATATAGATAAACATATAAACAACACATAACAAAGAAAACTACACAATCAATAACAACAAAATAACAGATAAAAAAGCCAAATACAAAATCGGGTGAGCTAGGATTGGACAAGTAAATATGGACTAGTGTTCGTTGATGAGTCGGACTAGAGTGGGTAATGTGCCCAGTGGTAGCGGTCAGTGTGGGCCCTGGTGGGCGCCAGTTTGTTGGTTGCGCGTAGGGCCCGGCGAGGCGGCGGCGAGGCGGGGGGCAGCAGGTCACGGTGGCGTGGATGGCACAGCAATTTTAGACCAAACTGCTGCAGTGAGGTTTAGTAGTGAGTGGCGAGGAGGTGAGGCCTGGGCACCAGGGCGCTGGTCATAGCTGTATAACAGGCCAGAATGATTGATTATTCAAAATTACTGCCGCGCAACAGCTAAGTCACAGCGGCGAATCCCTTGTTAAATAGAAATATTAAAATATTTAAAACTTTAAAATCTATGAATAAATATTTTACAAAACAATAAACAAATAAAAATCAAAGCAAAAATATTATGCTTTAAGTATATAAAATATTGCATAAACATTATGCATAATTAAATTTTATTGAAATATTAGTCTCCCTAAGGAAACTAATAAAAACCCTCTATGTCACAATCCTCCCCCAAACATTTTTCAGTGTATAGGGGGGAGACAAGTACAACGTCTTTGGTCTGAGAATTTTTGCACATCTTTCCACTACATGTGCGATCTTTAATGGCTCTTGGCATCCTTCAAAAAGTGCTTGACTTTTAGCCATATCGGCCCATGAGTCAGTCCTTGTGTGACCGATTCTTAGTCTTGTTAATGCAATTTCCCACTTTTCGGTTAGGGTGGATGCTAGTCACCCAACTGCCAAGGTCACTCTATCTCTCGCATTTTGTTTCCTGGAGGTATGCCTCCATTGTTCCTTCCATTTATTGCGAAGACAACTCCTTGTGCTGGGTTTCAGGTCGGTGTGTGGGAGAGGAAAACGAGCATCACAAGGCTGAGCAGCAGCTGCCTTGGCCTTCTGATCAGCTCGTCTTTTCCCACTGATACCAACAGCGCTGGCCCCCAAACACAGAGTTATCTTTTTGCGTGTTGACATCAGTGCAAGCCAATCTTGAACCTCCCTTACTACTGGATGTGATGAGTTTAAGCTCTTGATTGCTTGCAGAGTGTGTGTTGTAAGAAGCATTGGAGGGCAAGGGTTGGTGGGAAGGGGGATGGGCTAGAACCGAAGCAAAGGACTTACCTGGCTGTGCAAATAGCACACGGGCACGTCGCTTTCCCCTCTGGAAAACTAACTTTCTCCTTGCTCCTTATTACCAAATTTCCTTTCAAATTTGTACCTTTTTACATTGCTTTGAAGAAGCTTCATGGCCTCTTTGCAGTGGTAACAGCATTTTGGGATCTGCATAGTTGTAATCCCCTTTGATGACCTGTTGAAACCACACCTTACACATACTCTTGTTGCCCATTTTCTTAAACAGCAAGAGTTGGCTCCATGCCCATAACCTGGCGTGGGAAGCCCCGCATGGGGTTGGGCACATAGGGCTTTACCTTCAGGTGGTACCATGCTAACTTAACCGATTCTGGAAGGACTAACGTGTTAAAAGTTAAAAGAAGAGTGGTGTCGACTTTTCCAAACCATCAACTTTCTTCTTAAAACGTTTTACTGCCACTACATTAAAATTCTCTAGTTCCTCTAACAGTTTCTCCTCAGAATACCTCATCAGGTCTCGGGAAAAAACAATTCCCTTACACTGATTAAGGGTTTTGTGAGAACATGAAACTTGAGCCCCAGGAATGTAGCATATCGCACACAGACGGTCACTCTCGTCTGGTGACGAAACCTCAACTATCAGGCTACCATCTCGCTGTGGGGTGATGCGAGGATCACATTGACATACTTCAACAATTCCCATTCTTGCCCTTTGGAAGCTGGAAAGGTTCCAAAGTGACAATACGTGATGTTCCAGAGGGAATGGTCGGGGGATTGCGTAGGTCATCAGGGAGAGAGCTAGATCTTTGTAAATTTTTTAGTACTCATACAAATTTGAATTCTTCATTTCCTCACCCCCCACCCACCATGGAGTCCAATGAGGGGAAGCTATAGTTGGGGTTCAAAATCTCCCAACAGCCACAGGGGTAATTAGGAAATATACACAGCCACTATTACAGTACTGATGGCAGTCACGGGACCTATGTGCTACCGACTGAATAGTGCCTGCTTGACCCTAGCCATATTTGACCAGCCGATTGACTTGACCGGGCCTTGATCAAGCCCCCCGTCTAACCAGAATAAAGGACCAAAGAGGTGTGTTGCTAGCTGCAGGGCACAGCGTGCATCATCGCTCAACCTCTAGGACTCCTGTCTCCCAGCATGGGATGCCACACACGGCAAACACACGTGGGAGAGTTCTCCCTGGTCCAAGATGGAATGAACCAGGGGTGGGTGCACCATCCCCTCTCATAGGCCTTGGTGCACCAGGAAGCCATTTTGTCTCATCCCTCACTGGTGACCCCTCCAGTATGGGTAGCCCTCTGGTCCAGCTCACCAGATCATTGGGACCTCAAGCCCCCCCACCGCGGCAAGGCGGCTTCCGTTAGAGGGGACAGGGCCGAGAATGATCTTGGCTGCCCTTTTCTGCACCCTCTCAAGTTGTAGCAGCTGGGTGACGGTGAGGGAGGGGGACCAGGCGGAGGAGGCGTAGGTCAATTTAGGCAGGATGAATAGCCTGTAGATATTCTGAAGCTCCGGGAGTGGAACGCCAAGGGACTTGAGGCGATGCAACATGTAAAGCCTGTACGAGGCAGACCTCACGATGTCTCTGACGTGCTGCGTCCAGGAGAGCTTGTTGTCGATGGTGACGCCGAGCAGCTTGGTGGAAAGGACTACGTCGAGCGGATGGTTGTGTGGTGTGGTGTGGTGGGTGTGTGTTGTGTGTGGTTGTGTGGTGTGTTGTGTGTGTGTGTGTGTGTGTGTATATATATATATATATATATATGATATATATATATATTATATATATTATATATAAGAGAGAGAGAGAGAAAGATAATAAGACATAATAGATAGATACATAGAGAGATACAAACATACTTACATACTGCATATATAGATACGGAGATAGATAAATACCTACATATATATAAATATATACACATATTATACATATCTATATATACATATATATATATTTTATATATATATATATATATATATATAATATATATATATATATAATATATAATATATACAAAACACACACACACACACACACATCTATATATATATATATATATATATATATATATATATAAAGTTTAGTATATGTTAATATGTTACACTCACACACCCCACACACTATAACGGGTACCCTATTATAATGGCTTTGCTTTGTCTGATGGCTTCACTCTTTATTGATAAGAGTACACACACACGAGACCATGTCTGTGGGTAAAGCAGGATATATATAAAAAATATTCTGGGGGTCAGAAAATATGTATACTGCCGAGGTACATGTTTAGCTATGCATATTAGACTTCATCGACGGGGGATCCTATACCAAAATCCATACACTGAAGCGAACGGAGCCAGGAAAATCTATAAATAACCTGTTCTTTTCTGTGTATCTGTGATGGGCGGTCGTGAAAATCCCTACGGAAACCACGAATCACACGATCGCCTGGGAATCACCCAAAACACGCAAGCGACTTCAAAAGGGTGATTCTAGCTTAAACCTTTTTCCCTACGTTAATTTAACAGACGTAACTGACAAAAAAGTTGCCGATCGAACGAATAACTTTTCGAACATTGGGGCGCAGATCTATTAGGCGTTTATGAAAACCCCGGGATATATCGGGCATATCTGTGCGCTATGATATGGGGGAAGATCCTACGCTATACTCAAAATAATTAATTTATTAAATCGCGTTACAAGCACCGTTCTAGCACCGATAGAACGTGTCACCAATAGAAATGTAACAGTGCTACAGTTAATCCCTAGGTTTAACCGGAAAAAGAGGGTCGGTCAAGACGGGATATAAAACCGGTTATCTATTGACCATTTCTCACCCCAAGTGACCACAAGCGAAACAGAAAGTACAGGTCAGGTCGGGGCATGGGGAGGGACGAGATAACTTTTTACCCCATAAAAACCAACAGCTTAACATATTTATGGAGAAGAAGGAAGGGAAAAGAAATAATAGAAGGGAGGGAGGCCCAAACTTTGGGTATTTCCCATGTTTTTTTTCTTAGACATTTCTTGGAGCGGTCGAGCAGTTTTTCCTTCAGGGGTAGTGTGTTCGTGTTGTGACCGAAAGGATGCAACAGCACCGCTGCTCCCAGTTTGTTTAAGGCTACGTCTGTTGGTGAACAGCAATGGTAGTCAATGTAGTTGCGACTCACAACACAAATAAAGGGGTGAACACATGCTATGATGACGCTACAACTCGACTTAGGGTAAAAGCGGTGAACCCATGTTAGGTCAACCTGCCCGGAGGGGGAGGAAACTAGGCCGACCTTACCACGTCGAGTGCTGGTGACGGACTGTCGGGTCAGGCGAGGTCAGATAACATCATCATCTACGCCCTCGCTGACTCATTGGTTCTTATTTGGGATTTGGAGCCACGTGGTAAACAGTATGTATATATGTATATATACATATGCACAAAACATTTATATATATATATATATATAATATATATATTAATATATATATATAAAATATATATATAATATATATATATACATATGCACACACATTTTATATATATAATATATAATATATATATATATATATATATATATATATATATATTATATGTATATATATGTATGTGTATGTGTAAATATGTACACAAACACACACACACACATACCACACCCCCACACACACACACCCCACACACACACACACACACACACACAGCACACACACACGCACCACACCGCCACACACGCACACACACACACACACACACGCATATATAATATTATATGTATATGCATTTATATATATATATAATATATATATATATATATATATATATATATATATGTATATATATATATATATATATATATATATTATATATATATATAGTGATGGGTATAAGATTATTCTAATATCCACACATAGAGAAATAAAAGGTTGGTGTCAAACACAGCAGCTGATACGATAACAATATATTATAGCTTCAATAAACACAGTATATAGGTACGATATAATATATATAATCACAGTATATAGACACGATATGATATATATGTGACAAGAAATGACTCTGGAAATAAAGATCAATATTAGCACTAATCACAATTCGTGGGTGCAGGTAATTGGAGGTTGGTGTGGGCAGTCGAGGTCGGTACACCAAGTGTGTCCTTGCTGTCCTTGTTAGCGGCTTTTATCTCGGGTCGGCACGCTAGGCGGGGCGATGACCCGTCTTACAGGAAAATAGGTGTGGCTGATCCAAGTGTCAGCTTGCTATTTCCTGATAGGCTGGCTGCGGATCATCGCAATTCATAGGTCCGCCTTCGATCGGTTTCTGAGGGTGATTTTCCTATGATGCGGAAATGACCAGATTCTCCAGAAAGGTCAAAGTCGCAGGCACTGCCCGGGACGCGTATTTGTCCGACCCTGGGTGATATACGAAACTCGGCAGTTAAGAAGGTCACATCTGTGTACTGTATTTTGATCATATTTTCTCAGGTCAGACGTTAACTCTAAATATAATACTTTCATATTTGCACTGTTAAACTTCACATATAAATACTTTCATATCGCTCTACCATGCTACCCCAAATTGTCCCAATTTGGTAAGAAATAAAGTAGGAAGCTTTATACTTAACTGAGGGTAAGAGTTCCTTGATCAGGGGAACTCCATAAGAGTGATTTTACAAAGAGACAGCAAACATCTGGGCAGTGTCTTGATTGATGCACAGTACTACACGGTTGTGCTGCATGGCAGGCCTCGAGATCAGCTCCGGAAGTTACAGTTCTAACACCCCTGGGAGGTGTGCCCTTCTGCATCCGTCAATATCGTAGCTTGAAAAAATACACGTACCTGGCGCCTTACATGGCTTTAGAGAGGTAAGTGGGGACATAGGGTGGAAGGCATAGTTCGAGATATGAAAAAATAGTTCGTGCAATAGTTCGTATATCACTCCATAAGAGTGATATACGAAGAGACAGCAAACATCTGGCAGTGTCTTGATTGATGCACAGTACTACACGGTTGTGCTGCATGGCAGGCCTCGAGATCAGCTCCGGAAGTTACAGTTCTAACACACCTGGGAGGTGTGCCCTTCTGCATCCGTCAATATCGTAGCTTGAAAAAATACACGTACCTGGCGCCTTACATGGCTTTAGAGAGGTAAGTGGGGACATAGGGTGGAAGGCATAGTTCGAGATATGAAAAAATAGTTCGTGCAACAAGAAAAACAACGGAAGTTAGTAATATATCGAATATTGTATCAAAATGTTTTTACTTGTTTATTATTTTTTTGTTTTATATATGTATTATTATTCTTTTTTTCTTGGTTTTATTTTTTTTCTTATAATACTATATGACATGAGGGTTACTGGTATATGCAACAGAATCATGGGTAGGTATTACTTGCTTGTTTTTCCTTGTAACTCGCCTGTAGGTGATGCAATAGCACGCTCCCAGGGTTATTAGCAACAACATTCCGGCGACGGTAACGTATACGGGATAAATGTAGATTGCGTGGAACGGGCTGTGCGGGGTAAATGCATCAAACTGTTGCAAAGTAGGCATCTGTTGAGAGACTATATTAGAAAGAGAAATGTTATAGGATGGCAATGACACCGACATGGGTTGCAGGTAGGAGGTATTCATTGCAATCTTCCTTGTGTATGTATGGGTGGCTGGAATAAATAAGGATAAGGAAGTCAGTTCACATGAGGCTGGAAGAATAAAAGTACCTTGTAGAACAACATCAGGGTTATGCTTGTTACACATAACTGTAGTTGTAGTAGCCTTGAAGTAAAATAATAAGGTAATTGGGGAATGAGAGAAGAAAGGGCCTAACCGAACCACGAATTTCAGAGAATGTGCACTGCCCTATATGTTATGGTTTGCAATGAGCGCCCGGGAGCAAGAGGGCATATTTGTGTCAAGTGCCAGAGGCGATGAAGTGCAAACAAATGTGCGGGGAGTGGTCTTTGCACAGTTATCTAAGAAATCTGCTGATGGAAGAAATAGCCTGGCCGGGAAAGGGGATTTTAGAATGAGTGATTTTTGTGTGTTTAAAGTGAAGAAGGTGTTATTTGTTTTGTATGGGAATGGGTGAATGAAATAACCTTTAAGGGAGTCCAGGCGAGAGTGGAATAAGTTTCAGAGAGACCTGAAATTGTGAGGTAAGATTTTTTGAGTAGAGTAGAACTGAATTCGTCGCTTTAGAGGAAAAGAGGCCCTTTAACATTAGCAGAGGAGATATTGTGGAGAATAGGGCGTAAGTCATGTGGAGTAATGAGACTAGGAAGCACTTCGCCTGCTGTTGCTGAAATCAACGAGTTGGTTATTGAGTTAATATTATTTATAATCTTATTAATTGTCACCTGGTAAGATAGCTTGTTAAACGCGAGTTCTGTGAAATGGTTAGAGTTATTGAGCTTTGTGGAGAGGTTTTCAAAGGTTGAGTTAACGCTGTGAAATGCTCTCTGTAACTCGTGAACATTAGTGGCAATAGTGTTGACGGCATGAATCGATGCGTCAAATCTGTGAGTAATTGTTCTGATATTATTCTGATATTCTGAGAATTTAGAAGTGAAGGTATCATCATCTACAACGCCAAATAACGCGTGAGCAATTTTTCCGACAGCATTAATTAATCCTCGTCGTTAACGATGTTTATGTTCTACAAAAGAAGAGAGCTGATTATGGATAGAATTAAGTGCACTGTCAAGAAGAGAGAATTGCTGCTGCGTTAACTGTTCACGAGGTACCTGCGCTTGAAGTGATGCTATTTTACGTAGGTTGAAAGTAGCCAGGCTGGAGAACTCGAAATTTTGACTTCCACATTGTTTGTTATTGGTAAGACTAGCCCAAGGTCCTCAACGAAGGCTCCTGGTACTGCGCCAAGCCTAGGCGGTCGGCAGACGACAAAGTGAAGAGTGATAAGCCCAAAAGTAGTAAGATCTGGAAGATAAAAATCAATTAGTGTTCGTCGGCCAGGGGAGAATAGTACTTGTGAGCAAGCTTTAGGACGTCGAAATGAGACCAAGATTGTTCACCTGACTGTATGCATTTAATGTAGGGTTTGTTGTTCTTTACATTAATTTACTCTAAATGGACCCTTTAAAACTAGGAGCAAGCTTTGACTTAATACTGAGTTGCTGGTTGACTTTTCTAAATACTAGTGCTCCAGCTTCAATGTCCTTGTGGCGGGCAACTTTGTGTTGAAATGACAGTATTTGGAATTAGTCAAATGCTTCTTTGCGATCTGAAAGATTGACTTGTTTCTATTTAAAAGATATTCAGCATAATAATCATTATATGAAGGAACTTGATTTTCATCAAAGAGGTCATAGGGTAGTCTTTTATCCATTTCATATAAAAGAAAATGTGGGGTATCACCCAAGGAAGAAGGGAATGTACTATTAAATACAAGACTGGATTGTCAATAGTGACTCATCCCATATGTCCGATGTCGCATCGACAAGCGATCTCATTAATGAGAGGATGGAGGAGTTGAGTCTTTCTGTAATACCATTACTTTGTGGGCGGTAAGGGAGAATGTTAACACGAGTTACATTTACGATATCACATAACTTATCCATGACCTTGTTATGAAATTCAGTCCCGTTATCAGTAGAAAAATACATGGGGGCTGAATATCTATGACAGAAGTCGTGGAAAGCATGAGCAACAACATTTGCTGATTTGTTGGGCACGGGGACTAGTTCACAAAAACGAGTGAAGTTATCAATGAAGACTAAAATATAACGATTTCCATTGCGAGAAGGTAGAAAACCTGACAATGTGTCGCAAGAGACCTTCTGGAAAGGAAAGTCTGGAATGTCATATTTCAATGCAGGGGCTGGGTCATTGCTATTTCCTTTGTAATAAGGGCATTGCTTACAAGACTGAACATGCTTAGCAAATTTGCTAATGAGGTGTGGGAAAAAGAAGCGTTGCTGAGCTAAGTGAATTGCCTTATACTTACCCCAGTGTGGGAGCTTCTTTCGATTCATGGAAAGAGGAAGGATTCGACCTTCAAGAGATTTTAGGGAAAAACTACAAGTTTACGAGATGCCTTGAGCTTTCTTGTCCTATTCGAGACTTGTAGCAAAGTAGACCGTTAGCATCGAGGTACAGTTGACTTACTCGCAACATGTCTGCTAGGGGGAGGTCTTTCATTTCTTTCTAAGGCTTGAATTAAGGGACCGTACAGATTATCATGACGTTGCGCTAGCCGGATCTCGTCCTCCGAAGGATCCTCAACGGTAGGCGCGGCAGTATTTTCCAAGATCGGTGCAATGTCAGAGAATTTCACCTTGCGGGAGGCAAAGGTGGGCGAGGAGCTAGATTCAAGCGGGTTGTGAGCGTCAGAGAGGGGAGCGCGTGATAGCGCGTCGGCAACGACATTTTGCTTCCCGGGTAAATAAACAATGATACGTCAACTCTGCTAGAACTTCAAATTTCGCGGGCGCGTCGTCCATGAGGGTCCTACCTTTAAATATGGACGTGAGGGAGAATGATCAGTGTGCACTTCTATCTGATATCCAAAAATTGCTCTCGAAAGTGACGGGGGACCCATGATACTTATAGTTCACGGGCCGTCGTATGATAGCGTTTCTCCGCTGAATTGAGGGCGCGACTTGCAAAAACAATGGGCTGCGTTTTTCCAGAATGGCCATGTTTCTGGTGGAGTACTGCTCCAAGCCGAGGTTGAGGCATCATGGTGAGGACAAAAGGCAAATTGAAATCGGGGAAGGCTAAGAGTGGAGCCTCAATTAGTCGCGACTTAAGAGTTGTAAATGCGGCTTTTTCCTCGTCTGTCCACTGCCAAATAGAATCCTTTTTAAGGAGATGAGTAAGCGGTGTCGCGATGAACCCGTAACCTTGAATGAACGGACTGTAAAAACCTGAAAGGCCTAAAAATGATTTCAATTCCCCTTTTGGGTTTTTAGGTGTTGGAAAATCGGCAATGGCTTTTAAATTTTGAGTCATTAGGTGCAATACCTTTAGATGACAAGTATGGCCTAAGAATTCTAACTTAGATATGAAGAAAATGACACTTGCTAGGGTTTAATAGTTAATCCTGCAGTTGATAGCCTATTGAAAACCTGACGCAATTTATTCTCGTGTTCAGAGAGGGAGGGTGAGCAAATTAAAATATCATCTAAATACACGAGGACCTGATCATTAATTAATCCTGATAGTACAAGTGACATTAATCGCTTTCAGCAGCCATAGGAACTTGCAGGAAGCCTTTAGCAAGGTCAATAGTTGAAAAAATCTTATTATTAGAGCCAATGTCTTGCAACAACAATCTAAGATTAGGAATTAAGAAGGGTTCTGGCACTGTTACTTTATTTTAACTTGCGATAGTCGACCCCTGGCGGAAAGTATTATCCTTCTTTGGAACAAGGAGGGGGGGGAGGCCCCGGGTGAATTTCTTGGTTTGAATAAGATTCATATCTAACATTGTTTTAACTTCCTTTTCCAAGGCCTGTCGCTTTGAATGAGGGATCTTATAACTTGGTATGTATGAAGGCTTAGCATCAGGCTCGAGGGTAATGGAGTACTGAAGCAATGTTGTCTTTCCGATAGGAAATCCTTGGTTGGCAGTACGCTTGGGAATTCTTTAAACAAGTTATTTAAAATATCATATCCTTCATGAAAATCTAAATTTTGCTTCAGAACATGATCAGAGCTCTGCTCATCAGGGGAAGATGATGTTGCAGTGGCAGAAAAAACAGGGGAGGGAGCAGGTAAATCCAATTCGTAATAGGCAAGTCTGTGAAATTTATAGGAATATTACAGGACACCAGCGCTAATATCAATGGGGCTGGGGTCAGATTAAATACATGCACCTGACATCTATTATTAGTAATTTATACAAGGAAGGTAATGTTGCACAACCTTTTACTCGTATATTATCAGGTAATATCAAAGCAAATACCATTTGCCGAAGGACAAGAAACGTCTATCAGTAGATCATGAAATGCCGGAATAGTAGTTGTAGCACTAGCAATAAACAGCATTATCATTAGCGGTCCAGGATTTCGCAAAGTCGTCAACGTGTTTTGCGCGCGAAGGTTTGCGTGAAGTGGGTGTCGATATCGGAACCGGGGAGGAGGAGCGCGCAGCGAGAGGAGAGATGAAGCGAGGGCGGGTGGGGGGGGGAGGGGGTGGTGGGAGGAGAGGGAAAGGGGAGTGAGGGGCAGAGAAGGGTGACTATGGTCATGTGTAACTTCATAGATTGTCATTTCGGGTGTGAAGGGGTCGGTATGCGTCCATAGGCAAGAGGGAGTCCTTAACAGGTAATTCTGACCATTAAAAGTAATGCTATTACTCCGAGGGTGGAGGGAATTTCCTGTACGGTATAAGAAATCATGACCCAACAAGAGGTGTCCCGGGGTAAAATCAGATTCTACTACGATAAACATGTGAGCAAAAAATTCACTACCAAGAGAAATGTTAAGGACTTTGTTGCCTAAAGCTGATACCTTATCTCCTGTTATCCCGCAAATGGTGGTTTGACTCAGTTGCAAATCTAATGATAATTCAAAATTCCGCAAGGTATCCAACGAGACCACAGAACAAGAAGATCCCGTGTCTAAGAAGAAATATGCAGGCTTGCCATTTTAATATAGATGGAAGCCATGGCGGCTGAGTGATATCATTAGGGATGCAACTAGTTGAGACAATGTGATGTGTTACCGGTATTGTGATTGTAGTGTTGCCGTGCCTGGGTGTTTTTTGCTTATCCCTAAAAAATGGCGGTT
>NC_051387.1:30059330-30083180 GCF_015228065.2 Penaeus monodon | reverse complement strand
CTGGGGAGCACTAGTATTTAGAAAAGTCAACCAGCAACTCAGTATTAAGTCAAAGCTTGCTCCTAGTTTTGGAAGGTCCATTTAGAGAAAATTAATGTAAAGAACAAAAAGGGCCTACTTTAAAAATGCATACAGTCAGGTGAACAATCTGGTTCATTTCGACGTCCTAAAGCTTGCTCACAAGTACTATTCTCCCTGGCCGACGAAACTAATTGATTTTTATCTTCAGACTTACTACTTTTGGGTTTCACTCTCACTTTGTCGTCTGCCGACCGCCATGCCCTACCCTAGGCTTGGCGCAGTACCAGGAGCCTTCGTTGAGGACCTTGGGCTAGTCTTACCAATAACAAACAATGTGGGAGTCAAAATTTCGAGTTCTCCAGCCTGGCTACTTTCAGCCTACGTAAAATAGCATCACTTCAAGTGCAGGTAACTCGTGAACAGTTAACGCAGCAGCAATTCTCTCTTCTTGACAGTGCACTTAATTCTATCCATAATCAGCTCTCTTCTTTTGTAGAACATAAACATCGTTAACGACGAGGATTAATTAATGCTGTCGGAAAAATTGCTCACACGTTATTTGGCGTTGTAGATGATGATACCTTCACTTCTAAATTCTCAGAATATCAGAATAATATCAGAACAATCACTCACAGATTTGACGCATCGATTCATGCCGTCAACACTATTGCCACTAATGTTCACGAGTTACAGAGAGCATTCACGCGTTAACCCCAACCTTTGAAAACCTCTCCACAAAGCTCAATAACTCTAACCATTTCACAGAACTCGCGTTTAACAAGCTATCTTACCAGGTGACAATTAATAAGATTATAAATAATATTAACTCAATAACCAACTCGTTGATTTCAGCAACAGCAGGCGAAGGCTTCCTAGTCTCTTTACTCCACATGATTAGCCCTATTCTCCACAATATCTCCTCTGCTAATGTTAAGCCTCTTTTTCCTCTAAAGCGACGAATTCAGTTCTACTCTACTCTAAAATCTTACCTCACAATTTCAGGTCTCTCTGTACTTATTCCACTCTCCCCTGAGACTACCTTCAAGGCTTATTGCATTCACCCATTCCCATACAAAACAAATAACACCTTCTTCACTTTAAACACACAACATTCACTCATTCTAAAATCCCTTCACGGCCAAGCTATTTCTTTCCCATCAGCAGATTTCTTAGATAACTGTGCATAGACCACTCCTCGCACATTTGTTTGCACTTCATCGCCTCTGGCACTTGACACAAATATGCCATCTTGCTCCAGGGCGCTCATTACAAATCATAACATTATAGGTCAATGCCCCATTCTCTGAAATCGGGGTTCGGTTAGGCCGTTTTCTTCTCTCATTTCCCGACTTACCTTATATTTTACTTCAAGGCTACTACAACTACAGTTATGTGTAACAAGCTAACCCTGATGTTTTTCTACAAGGTACTTTTTTTTCCAGCCTCATGTGAACTGACTTCCTTATCCTTATTATTCCAGCCACCCATACATACCAAGGAAGATGCAATGAATACCTCCTACCTGCAACCCATGTCGGTGTCATTGCCATCCTATAATATTTCTCTTTCTAATATAGTCTCTCAACAGATGCCTACTTTGCAACAGTTTGATGCATTTACCCCGCTCAGCCCGTTCCACGCAATCTACATTTATCCCGTATACGTTACCGTCGCCGGAATGTGTATGTTGCTAATAACCCTGGGAGCGTGCTATTGCATCACCTACAGGCGAGTTACAAGGAAAAACAAGCAAGTAATACCTACCCATGATTCTGTTGCATATACCAGTAACCCTCATGTCATATAGTATTATAAGAAAAAAAATCAAAACCAAGAAAAAAAGAATAATAATACATATATAAAACAAAAAAATAATAAACAAGTAAAAACATTTTGATACAATATTCGATATATTACTAACTTACGTTGTTTTTCTTGTTGCACGAACTATTTTTTCATATCTCGAACTATGCTTCCACCCTATGTCCCCCCTTTCCTCTCTAAAGCCATGTAAAGGGGCCCGGTACGTGTATTTTTTCAAGCTACGATATTGACGGATGCAGAAGGGCACACCTCCCAGGTGTGTTAGAACTGTAACTTCCGGAGCTGATCTCGAGGCCTGCCATGCAGCAGAACCGTGTAGTACTGTGCATCAATCAAGACACTGCCAGATGTTTGCTGTCTCTTCGTATATCACTCTTATGGAGGTTCCCCTGATCAAGGAACTTTACCCTCATTAAGTATTTAAAGCTTCCAACTTTATTTCTTACCAAATTGGGACGATTTGGGTAGCATGGTAGAGCGATATGAAGTATTTATATGTAAGTTTAACAGTGCAAAATGAAAGTATTATATTTAGAGGTTAACGTCTGACCTGGAGAAAATATGATCAAAATACAGTACACAGATGTGACCTTTTAACTGCCAGTTTCGTATATCACCCAGAGTCGGAAAAAATACGCTTCCCGAGCAGTGCCTGCGACTTTGACCTTTTCTGGAGAATTAGTCATTTCCGCATCATAGGAAAATCACCTCAGAAAACCCATCGAAGGGCGGACCTATGAATTGGATGTTCGCACCACCTATCAGGAAATAGCAAAGCCGACACTGGATCGCCACACCTATTTTCCTGTAAAACGGGTCAATACGCGCCTGGCGGCCGACCCGAGATAAAAGCCGCTAACAATGACAGAAAGGGCCACTTTGGGCACCCCTCGACTAAACCCCCACCAACTCAATTACGCACCCACAATGTGATAGTGTAATATTGATCTTATTTCAGAGTCATTCGTCACATATTCATATCGTGCAGTACGTGATTATATATATTATTCGCACCTATATACGTGTTTATTGAAGTTATAATATATTTTTATCGTATCAGCCGTGTTTGACCCCTTTTTTTTTTTCCCAGTGTGGTATTAAATAATCTTTACCCACATATATTATATATATATATATATATTATATATAAAATTTTATATATATTATAATAAAATATTATAATATTTAAATAACAATATAATAAAAATAAATATAAAAATAAAAAATATATAATTAAATATAATATTATATAAATGCATAACATATATATAAATGCCTGTGTGTGTGTGGTGCGTGTTTTGGGGCGATGTTGGGGGGGGTGTGTGCATGTGTGTTGGTGTGTGTGTGGTGTGTGTGTGTGTTGTGTGGTTTTTGGGTGTGTGTGTGTGTGTTTTGTGTGTGTGTTGTGTTTGGTGGTGTGTTTACCCAAAAAATATTTGATATGTGTGTGTGTGTATAAAATAATTAAATTTTATTTATATATATTATATATTAATATATATAAATATATATATTATAAAATAATATGTGGTGTGTGTGTGGGTTTTGGTGGGTTTTTGGCGTGGTGTTGTGTGCGGGGTGTGTGTGTGTGTGTGTGTGTGTTGTGTGTGTGTTGTGTGTGTGTGGCATTGTGGTTGTGTTTGTGTGGTTTTTGTGTGTGTGTTTGGTGGGTGTTTGTGTGGGGTTTGTGTGGGTGTGTTTTGTTGTTGTGTGTGTGTGTGTGGTGTTTTGTGTGTGTGTGTTTTGTGGTGTGTGGTTTTGTGTGTGTGGTGGTTTTGTGTTTTTGTGGGTGTGTGGTGTTTTTTCTATTTACACATACACATAATAAAATTAACATAATAAATATAATATATATATATAATATAATATATAATATATATAATATATAAATGTGTGTGCTATGTAATATAAAATAAATTATATATATTAAAAATATATAATATAAATATATAATAATTATTAAATAAATGTGTGTGCATATGATTATAATACATATATACTACTGTTTACCACGTGGCTCCAAAACCCAATAAAAACCAATGAGCAGTGAGGGGGGTAATGACGAGTTTTCTGACCTCGCCTGACCCGACAGTCCGCACAGCACTCGACGTGGTAAGGGCGGCCTATCCCCCCCCTCCCCGGGGAGGTTGACCCAAATGGGTTCACCCCTTTTACCCTAAGTCGGGTTTAGCGCATCATAGCTGGTTCCCCCCCTTTTTTTGTGTTGTGGTCGCAATACATTGATCCTTGTTTTTCACCAACAGACAAACCTTAAACAATCTGGGACAGCGGTGCTGTTGCATCCTTCGGCTCACAACCGAAAATACCCCTCTGAAGAAAATGCCGACCCCTCAAGAAAAAGTCAGAAAAAAAAAACATGGAAGTCCGTTTTGGGCCTCCCCCCCTTTTTTTTCTTTTTCCCCTTTCCCTTTTTCTCCCTAAAAAATTTTTGCTGTTGGTTTTTGTGGGGTAAAAAAATTATCTCGTCCCTCCCTTTCCCCGACCGACCGTACTTTTTGTTTCGTTGTGGGCACTTGGGGGGAGAAAGGGGAATAGATAACCGGTTGTATATCCCCTCTTGACCTGACCTCTCTTTTTTTCCGGTTTTAAAACCCAGGGGGTTAACTTTTGCAAAAGTTTTCATTTCCTTTTGGGGACACTTTTTATCGGGCTAAAACGGGCTTGAAAGCATTTTATAAAAATTTTATTTTGAATAGCGTGGATTTCCCCATATATAGCGCACAGTTTGGCCCGATATACCCGGGGGGTTCAAAAACCCAATAGATTGCGCTAAATTTTTCGAAAAGAAAATTCTTTTCGATGGGCAATTTTTGTCAGTTACGTCTGTTAATTAATGTGGGAACAAGGTTTAAGCTGAATCCCCCTTTTGAAGTCGTTTGCGTTTTTTGGGTGTTTCCCCAGGCGATTTTTGGTGTTTGAGATTACCGTAGGGATTTTCACGACCCCCCACCAGATAACAGAAAAGAAAGGTTATTATAGATTTTCCTGGCTGTTCGCTTCAGTGTAGCATTAGGGTATAGGATCCCCTGTCGATCGAAGTCTAATATGCATAGCTAACATGTACCTCGGCAGTTATATTTCTCTGACCCCGAGAAGAATTTGTTATATATCTCTGCATTACCACAGGACCTGGTTCGTGTGTGTGTACCTCGTATCAATAAAGAGTGAAGCATTCAGACATATATAATACTGCAAGCCATTAAGTAGGGTCCGTCGATAGGTGTGATGTGGTGTGTGTGAGTGTAACATATTAAACATATACATAAATTAAGATACTATATTATATATATACTATATACTATTCGATTTGACTATATAGATAGAGCACCTATATAATAAATATATCTAAAATGGTGTGTGTGTGCTTGTGTGTGTATATATATATAGAGTATATTTATATATAATACACATTATATATCCTATAATATGCCTATATAATAATTGTATATTATGTGTATATAGGGTATATATATGTAGTATTTATCTATCTCCGTATATATATAAGCATGTATGTAAGATGGTTGTATCTCTTCTATGTTATCTATCTAATATGTCTTATTATCTTCTTCTCTTCTCTTTACTATATTATTATATATCTATATATATTATATATATATCAACATTATACCTATATATACATACAACACACACACCCACACACCCACACAACCATCCGCTCGACGTTCAGTCCTTTCCCCCTCCAGTGCTCGGCGATCACCATCGACAACAAGCTTTCCTGGGCCACATGCACGGCAGAGAGAACCGTATGAGGTCTGCCACGTCAGACACACGAGCTTTAACTGTTGCATACGACCTCAAGTCCCTTGGCGTTCACTCCCGGAGCTATTCAGAATATCTAACCCCAAGGATCATTCATCCATGCCTAAATCTGACTACGCCTCCTCCGCCTGTCCCCTCCCTCCCCGTCACCCAGCGCTACAACTTGAAGAGGTGCAGAAAACGGGCAGCAAGATCCATTCTCGGCCCTGTCCCTCTAACGGACGCCGCCTTGCCGCCCGGGTGGGGGCGCTTGAGGTCCCAAATGATCTGGTGAAGCCGGACCAGAGGGCTACACATCTGGAGGTGACCCCCCCCCCGTCACCAGTGAGGGTGAGACAAAATGGCTTCCTGCGATGTAGCCACCAAGGACTATGAGAGGGGATGGGCTGCCACCCACCCCTGGTTACATCCATCTGACCAGGAGAACTCTCCCACGTTTGTTTGCCCGTGCCCCGCCCCCCCTCCCGTGCATCGGTATACCAGGAGACAGAGTCTGGAGGTTGAAGCGGCTGCAGGCTGCGCCCTGCAGCTAGTAACCACACAATATTTGGTCCTTTATTCTGGTTAGAGGTTGCTTGATCAGGCCCGGTCAAAGTCAATCGGTTGGTTCCAAAATATTGCTAGGTCAAGCATGGCACTATCAGTCGGTTAGCGATAGTTCCCGTGTCCGCACACGACTGTATAGTTGGCGGCGTATATTTCTCATACCCACGCGCGCGACTTGTTGGGAGATATTTTGAACCACCAACTATACGCTTCCCCTATTGGACTCCATGGTGGGTGGGGGGTGAGGAAATGAAGAAACACACAAATTTTGTCGAGTAAACAAATTTACACAGATCTAGCTCTCCTGATGACCTACGCAATCCCCCCCCCCCGACCATTTCCTCTGCGAACATCAAGTACTGTCACATTTGGAACCTTTCCAGATACCAAAGGGCAAGAATGGGAACTTGAATGGCTTCCTGGCTCCCAAACAGGTAGAACGGGAAAAGTCCTCCCTACATCACTTAAGGAAATCTTACCCCCTGGTAAATATGAAAACATATCTATAGTAATTAACTAGTAGTGAGGACCATTGATGGTGTATCAATCATGGATCTTGATATTTTTCCGAAGTACATCGAAAATTGTTGAAAGTATGATCAATGTGATCCTCAGATCACCCACAGCGAGCACCTGGCCACACAGGTATCCCTGATAGTTGAGGTTTCGTCACCCAGACGAAAGTGACCGTCTGCGGCAATAGCTACACTTACTGGCGGTCAAGTTAATGATTCTCACAAACCCTTTAATACAGTCGTAAGGAATGTTTTTTCCCGCGACCAGCCTGAGGTATTCTGAGGAGAAACTGTTAGAGGAACTAGAGAATTTTAAAATGTGTGGTCAGTTAAACGTTTTTTAAGAGAAAGTTGAATGGTTTGGAAACACGCCGACAACCAGCTCTTCTTCTAACTTTTAACACGTTAGTCCTTCCAGAATCGGTTTAAGTTAGCATGGTACACCTGAAGGTCAAAGCCATATGTGCCCAACCCGACTGCAGGTGCTTCCACTAGCCCGGGTTATGGGAATGCGAGCCAACTCTTGCGTTTAAGAAAATGGGCAACCAAGAGTATGTGTACAGGTGTGGTACAACTGGTCATCAGGAGTGACAAATGATTCCAGGTCCAAATATTTTTTGCTGTCTACCACTGCAAAGAGGCTAATGAAAAGCTTCTTCAAGCAATGTAAAAGGTACAATTGAAAAGGAAGTATTGGGTTAATAAGGAGCAAGGAGAAAGTTAGTTTTCCCAGAGGCAAAAGCCGACGGCCCAGTGTGCTATTTGCACAGCCAGGTACGTCCCTTGCTCGGTTCTAGCCCATCCTACACGCTCCACCAACCCTTGCCTCCAATGCTTCTTACAACACACACTCGCCACTTCTTTACCCCAGTCGGACAATTGGGACCCCTGCCTCTGGTGAGTGTTCCACCAGGAACGGCAGCCACATAGGAGTGAGGGGTTATTAGGAGATCTCTCCTACCCAAAGTAAGGTCTATTGGAGCAAAACATTTAAGGCTACCCAGAGGCTCAACGGTTCACAGTCCCAGCTGCCACCACATCCACAGGGGCCCTCTGCCTGATTAGGCAGAATTGCCCTCGAAGTAAAGGCAGGCACGCCTTTGCCCAGGCAAAGGACTCTGAGCCTGTGTCAAAAGACTCAGCTGCCACCAATCCACAGGGCTCTGCTGCTGCTAGCAGACTGCCCTGAAGCAAAGGCTCAGGTCCGCTCTTGCCCGGCGCAAGAAAAATCCTGAACCTAGCACACAGGGGGAAACCTGTGGAAACTAGCCTCCACGGTAAACAAAATTCAAACAGGGCACTCCCCCGGATCATGGAAAGGGATAGATAGCCTAAAGGTGAGGCAAACTGCCACAGGGTTGCCAAATCCCGAGCACGCAGCAAATACACAAAAAGTGAACTGGATACCCTAATCCAATGGAACTGTCAGGGAATCATGCACAAGGTCGTGGAAGAAACGTATCAGACAGCTTCATATAATCCAGTGTTGTGTATGCCCGCTATAACTACAAGAGATTTTGACCAGGTGCAAATCATTCCAATCCACTGAGAGGATTCCAAATTCTAAGCACCATATGGGACCCTTTGACAATGACCTCATGGAGGCCCCGCGCCCCCCCCACAAGTGTGTAATGTACAATAAGATTTCACTTCCAGGCATCACCTGCAGAACAACACTGCAGGTGAAGGCTGTGAGAATAGGCTTGACACGACCTTACACTGTTGCATCCATTACTACCTTCTCCACATAATACTCAACATAGATGCATTGAAAGATCTACTGGGCAGTTGCACCTCATCGCCATTTTACTCTTGGAGAATTCAATGAGTCTTTCACATGGGCATCACCTCTGGCTGAACATTGTGCACCCTCGAGGAAGGGCTATGGAGACCTTGTTCTTAAGGTAGATGCAGTCTTTACTGAACAGTAGACATCCCCTACTCCCACCACATTTCACCAGTTCAAAAACTGGGGATTCTCCAATATAGACCTTATCAATAGGAGTACCTGATTACCAATGAACTTCACTTGTGCAGGTCATGGAAGACTTACATGAAGCGACATTTTCCAATTAATTTTGGCGGAGGTGAATGGTATTCCAGTCCAATGGAGCTCAGAGATGGCAATACTGCACATCGCGAGATGGAATTTTTTAGAGCACCTGCAGTATTGCCCAAGGATCTGTTAATGATTTCCAGTCGTGTTCAAGATGCTGTTAATCACTTCACATTACGAATTCATCTGCAGCAGGACGCATTCCATATCCAAAAGTAGGGAACTACGTCGACCTCCATTACCATGGTGGTCTGATGAATGCCAACATGCTGTCCGTCTCAGGCACAGTGGACAACTTAATTAAGCAGTTGCCATGACCGCCCAGCATTGTAACCTGATCAGCCACACCCAAGACCGAGCCAAGGCAGGGCGTGATAAAGGAGGCTAGACGGGACGTCGTGGAGAAGTATGTCCTCCTCGATTAACTCTGGGACCCCCTTAGCATGGGTGTGAGACAAGGTCACATAAGATTGTGGAAAAGAGCACACCACTTATCACAACCTTGCTACCTGAAGATAGATGGCATAATCATCACAGTCAAAAAAAGTTATTGCTAATGAGCTACAGCTTTAAATCCATGGAAGAGCTATCCTCTGGAGCATCTTACACTGCTCGATTCTCCACTACTTCGTGCTGAACAGCGAACCAACACCCCGTGGCGTTCTTCAGTAGGACCTGCAGCAGAACTTCCATACAATTTTGCCATTTCTTGCGCAAGGAGATGGGACTCTGCTTTGCAGGCTCTGCCGTAAGACTGCCACACACGACAGTGACGAACACACACACACACTATCAAAGACCTACACTCACTTACTGCCAGAGCACGCACCCCGACGTCTGTTGGGCCTATTCAATAGGATCATAGTGGAGGGCACAGTGCCATAACACAGGAAAGAGGCTATAATCATTCCTGTTCCTAAAATAACCACCCCTGGCAAAGATGCTTCGCACAGGAAATTACAGACCAATTCTTCACAGCGCATGTGTAAGCTGATGGAAGAAAATGGTAAACTCCAGGTCTGAACATGGCGCTAGAAAAAAGAAAACATGTTGACCCCATATCAAATATGGCTTTAGAAAATTGAGATCGACCACAGATGCAAATGTATAGGATGGAAACATGATCATGAATTCCTTCACACAGCGACTGTCACATGGTCGTCTTCTTTGACTTGAAAAGGATTCGATACAACTTTGAAGCATGACATACTTATGAAAGCGGTATGACTTGGTTTAAGATGAGCAATTTAACTACCTTCATACAAGACCTCGCACTTCCCTTGCAAACAGGAAATTTAGAGTTCGGGTGGGAAACAGTTCTCTACCGGCAGACAGCGGAAGGGGTCCACAAGGGAGTGTCTTAAGTGTCGACCCGGTTTGCCATTGCTATAAATGAATTGTTAAAAGTTGTTCAAGTTACTGTCTCATGTAATCTGTATGTGGTGACTTACACCGTGACGGCCCTCAGGAGGAAGCGTACAGGATGTGCAAGGAAACATGCAGGCTGCCAATAAATCAGGTTGTACAGGGAGCACTATCATGACGGTTCAAATTTCTCCCAAGCCAAGGATGACCATGGACTATACATTTCACAAACGAGGAAAATTCCACCCTCCCCTCTATTGAGATGCAAACCCACCTGCCATTGTTCAAGAGTGAAGTACTTGGGTCCTAATTTTGACTAAGACTTACAGGGGATGCCTCAAATAAAAACAGTTACTCAAGTGAAGTACAGAGCCTTAGTATTGTGCGGGTTCTTTCACATTTAATCTCAGGGTGAGGACCGACACACGTTCTACGGACTTTACCCCGAGCGCTTAATTCGTCGTAAGCCTTGATGATGCCGCTGTGCAGGTGGTCGTCTTCTGCAACTCCCACTTGTTCTCCGGATGTGGACTCAGTTATCATAATGAAAGCTCTCAGAATCTGTACTGGCTTTCAGGTCTCACCTGTGGAAATCCTGTATGCTGAGAGTGGAGACCACTCTTTCATTACACCGGGACTACATGAACCTATTTACTACGCGAGACTACAAAGGATTCTGGGATCTCCTACATCCAGATTGGTTTCAAACACCCCTTGAAGATAGCCGATCCTATGGTAGGAGAATAGATGAGGAATTTGGGGAAGATCTTAATTTGAGTCTCACTAAGGTTCTGCTGTTGGAATATCCCCAATTCTCCCTTGGACTAATCAAGTCGAGCTGGATTGGTCGGAATTAGGAAAGTGGAGAAATCAGAAGCAGAAGTGAAAGAGAAATTTAATTCAGACATATTTCTAAGTACCAAGGATCATAGGCGAATATATACAGATGGTTCGAAATCTGAAAATGGTATGGGCTTTGCAGCAGTGAGCAGAAGGAAGAATTACATGCCATCAATGCAGCAGTTAAGATGACTAGAGATCTTACGAACCATTCTATTGTGATATATGTGACTCTCGTAGTTGCTTTGCAAGCAATCAAGAGCTTAAAACTCATCACATCCCGTAGTTAAGGGAGGTCAAGATTCGGCTCTGACACTGATGTCAACACGCAAAAAGATAACTCTGTGTTGGGTGCCAGCGCATGTTTTGGTATCAGTGGGAATGAGCGAGCTGAGCAGAAGGCCAAGGCAGACATGCTTGCTCAGCCTTGTGATGCTCGTTTTCCTCTCCCACACACCGACCCTGAAATGAAAACCCAGCATAAGGAGTTGTCCTTCGCAATAAATGGAAGGAAAACAAGGAGCATACTCCAGAAACAAAACTGATGAGAGAATTAGAGCTGACCTTGGCAGTGGGTGACTAGCATCCACCCTAACAAAAAGTGGAAGTTGCATAACAAGACTAAGAATCGGGCACACAAGGACTGACTCATTAGGCCAATGATGGATAAAAAATTAAGCACTTTGTGAAGGATGCCAAGGAGCCATTAACGATCGCACATGTAGTGGAAAGATGATGCAACATTCTCAGACAAAGCGTATGTACTTGTCCCTCCTCCATATTACACTGAAAAAATGTTGGGGGAGGAATTGTGACCATTAGAGGTCTTATTAGTTTCCTCAGGGAGACTAATATTTTCAATAAAATTTAATTATGATAATGTTTATGCAATATGCAAGTTATATACTTAAAGCATAATATTATGCTTTGATTTGTATTTGTGTATTGTTATTTGTAAATATTTATTCATAAGAATTTTAAAGTTTTAAATATTTCAATATTCTATTTAACAAGGCATCGCCGCTAGTGACCTTAGTGTTGACGCGGCAGATAATTTTGAATAATCAACAATCTCGGCCCTGTCCTATACTAGCTATGGACAGCGCCTGCTGCCCTAGGCTCACCTCCCTCGCCAATCACTACACAACCCCACTGCCAGCCAGTTTGGTCAAAATTGCTGTTGCCATCCACGCCACCGTGACCTGCTAGCCCCCGACGTCGCCGCCGCCTCGCCGGGCCTACGCGCAACCAAACAAACTGGCGCCACCAGGGCCCAAACGCGCTACCACTGGAGCACATACCCACTTAGTCCGACTCATCCAACTCTCTGTATTATTTCTATGATATTTCAGCCTGTGGCATGCTGAAAATCAATTAAAACGATTATTATTATTATTACACACACCACAACACACTCACACACCGTGTATATGTATATGTAGTAATATACATAAATATAGATAATATATATATTATTATATATATATAATATATACACATCATATTATATATCTTGTATACGTATTATATATATGGATAGATATAACACACACCCACCCACCCACCCACACACCACACCTAAACACACACACACCTACACACACCACACACATATTGCGATAAATCGGCCCCACTACTGCCCTCCCTCTTTCTCTGGATTTTTGTTGTTCGCTGATTTAAGTATGGTGCTTCTTCGGCTACCCAGGAAAAACATTATATTCTCTTAAGGTCACAGTTAAGTGATACAAAGCATTAAAGAATTTAGACATTTTTCATGCCCGGGCAGCAAAGGAGGCTGTCACACTCAACGGCGCATTCCCAAACTCCGGGACTAGGAACAAGCCAAAGAGAGCCCATGCCAGCTAAAACCATACGACCCCCCCCACATTTTGAAGTCCCCGACTCGGTACAGTGTCCCAAAGTTCTCCTGCCTAATGTCACATCCCTCAACAACAAAATAGACGAGCTGCATTACTATCATCACGTCTGAATCACGAGAATTGTAGCCCATCACACAGGCGTGGCAGAGCCATGCTGCATACATACATATAATAGGCTACAGCAGTTCCATCGCCTCCGCACTAACAAACGTGGAAGGAGGGGTTATCCTGTTGCTCCATAACGACCTCTCGACCCACCCCTTGGACGTGAAGTTCGGTGACCTGGAAGTGGTGTGTGTGGGTCACCCCTCCTCACAACTCGCCCTCCCGCGTCCCTCATACTGCTGTGTGATTACCACCGACCGACGAGCCCCAACCAAACAACTGCTACATCAGCCACCTGACCCACACCACTGACCTGCGTATGCCAATACCCGTCAGCAAGATGATAATATGTGTTGATTTTAATGAAATAGTCAACTTCGACTAACTCCTGCAAAATGAGCTCCATTGTCATCACAAGTAGTAAACTTCCAACTCTATGAACAAAGAACCGGATTGCTCCTTACAGATTTACATGACTGGTACCAGCCCTCCTCTACCGTATTCTCATTTCAGCCGCAGCAGACACATATCAGTGTGATGGCTGCCTTCACCCACCATCTCTCGGCCAAAGCAGATTTGTAAGAACAGGAAATACAGGCCACTCACAGTCCTCTATCATACCAATTTGGCCAGTGGATTACCCAACAACCTGTGACTGACGTTCTTACCGCCGTATGTGGAGGACAAAATGCCACCAATATCTCTCGACCGTCACTACGGCTTTTCACCACTTCCGGAAAAAGTCACTTAGTATATAAAGAGCATTGGACCTGCCTTGGATACGCGGCCGCATCAAACGCCTCATTCAAACAGAGAAATCAAGCCTTCCATTCGCACAACATCGCCTACAAATCAGATCCGCAACCATTCATCAGGGAAATAAAACCAGCCAAGGAAAACCTATCTCCCACAGCACACTACAACACCTATAGCCCAGCCAATGTTACGGAAAAGTTGGGAGCTGTGCGGCCTTGCAAGTCGGCGTGCACGTTCCAATGCACAACACACCTTAGCCCCAGTGAAGCAGCAGAGGCTACTCAATGACCATTCGCCTCAAATCTGTCAGCAGCTTGACCCTCCCTGGACAACACCCGCCTCCCGCCCCTACCTGCCGGCCCACTCACTTGCTCCCAGAGTCAGCAGTCCCAGGGTTGCTTCAGAGCTGGGGAAAATCCACCTCAAGAGAGCCACCCCCCCCCTGACCTGCCAATGCGGCTCATCAAGGAGTTCGCATTGGAACTGGTCACTCCTCTACTTACATAATAAAAACGCCTCATTGCCAACAGTCTAAGTGCCCATCACAATGGCAAGACTGCATTTGTCATCGCCATCGGGGAAACCCCAAGCCCCGCCTCATTCGGTGAACTACGACCAATCGCCATAAACTCTGTTGCCCAGCTTGTGTGTGCAAAGTCTTGTCAGGCTTGAGCTTAACAGCGGACCCTCGACCCAGCGTTGAACTCGACAGTTCGGCAACATGGCGCTCCTCTTCCACCACAGCTTCCTTGTCAGCTTCCCTCGACTTCCGTCTCCACGCCCACCTCGAGAAGCGCAAATCCTCCTTCACCAGCATCTTCATAGATTTCAAGAAAGCTTTGACTGGTGCGACCACACTACGGTCATCTCAAAAGCAGCAGCTTCCATGGGCATCAGGGAGTGCTAACCCCCTGGTTGGCTAGGTCTTTATCTCAAGGCAAACAGGCCGTGTGTGTGCAGGGTCAAGCTTCCAGCTTCTGCCATCATGTGCGGAACACGTCCCCACGGGGACTAGAATGGGCCCCCTGGGCTTCATAGTGTGAATTAACGACGCGCTCCTGATACCGAGCATCGTTGGAAATACGGACGACTCAAAACATAACCAATGCCATGATAGTCCCTTACATGACCACTCTGCATCCAGCGCACCCTCAAACAACCTCCTCTCTGGACCACGCAAATCACCCGTCACCATCAATCGCCAGAAGTTTAGTTGGAGCAGTTCGACTTCTCAACCAACCCCGAACCCCCTCACCATCATCCGTTGGACAAAAACCCTGCTCGACGTTGTCCGTGCCACCAAGCTGCTCAGCGTCACCATCGGACGAAAAGCCTTCTCCTGGACACAAGCACGTCAGAGACATCGTGAGGTCTGCCTGTAAAGACTTCACATGCCTGCATCGCCTCAAGTGCTTGACCGATCCACTCCCGGAGCTTCAGAGTAGCTACAGGACTATTCATCCTGCCTAAATTGACCTTTACACCTCCACGCCTGGTGCCCTCTCTCACCGCCACCCAGCGGCTACAATTGAGGGGGCAGAGAACAAAGGGCAGCCAAGAATCATTCCGAACATGTACTATACCACCATGACAGCGCCTTGGCTGACCTAGGCCTCACCTCCCCTCGCCACTCACTACACAACCCCACTGCAGCAGTTCTGGTCCTAAAATTGCTGTGCCATTCAACGCCAACCGTGACCCGCTGCCCCCCGCCGCGCGCTGCCTCGCGGGCCCTACGCACCGCCAACAACTGTGGCTGCCCATCAGGCCCCGCACTGACGCTACCACCGGAGCACAGTACCCACTCTAGTCGACTCATCAACGTAACACTAGTCCATCACTTATTACTAGTTCAATCCTTAGCACCACCTGATTTTGTACTTGGCTTTTGTTTTATCTGTTTATTTATGTTTAGAGTTCGGTTACTTTGTTGTTTGTGGTTGTTTATATGTTTATTGTATATATAGTTGTTCTTCTCTGTATTTCTATGTTTAATGTAGGCCTCTGGCTTGCCTGAAAATCAATAATAAACTGAATTATTATTATAATTATCATTATGATACCACACACACACATACACACACACACACACACCACACCAACACACACACACACACACACCACACACACACATATATATTATATATATTATATCTATATATAGATATATATATATATAAATAAACGTGTATATATGTATGCAGGTAGTATATGTATATGTATAGTATATATGCTATTATATATACTAAGGTACCTATATATACTATATATAATATATAGGAATATTATATATATATTATATACTATATATATAATAATATATATACAACACATATATATGCACCACACACACACCACCCCACCACACACACCACACACACACACACACACACACACAATACACACTACCACACACACACACACACACACACACACACACACACACAACACATATATGAATGCCGCGATAAGGTCCGGTGGTTAGAGCATGGAGTCCGACCCATCGTGGTCCGAGTTCAATTCCCCGTTGCGGCGTGTAAAATAAAATGTTCTGCGCTTCGGATTGCTCGCTGGAGCCCGGACTCACGGCGAGAAAACGACCTATCGCCTTGAGAGAAAAACGCAGGTGTTGGCTCGTTAGGGGAAGTCGCCGCCGTGGCACAGGTGTTAAGTGCAACGAACCGCGGTTGATTAGGAAGGGCATCCAATATCAGCAAGGGTGAGACTGCCAAATAACCTCGCAAATATGAATGAGAGAGACCGATATATAATATATATATGTGTTGTGTGTGGTGGTGTGTGTGGTGCGGTGTGTGCGTGTGTTGTTGTATATATATACATATATATATACTATCTACATACAAATACACACACAGACATATATATATATATATATATATTGTTACGACCGACGCCTCGTCTCTCTGCACAACACAAGGCAGGCTAGGCATACGGCGGCTATCCCAGGGTCGTGAACACTGAACAGGCTTCAAGAGGCCACGAGCACACAAGCCGTCCCAGACACCACCAGGCGAAACGCCAAGTGGCGAGGCAGGGCACGAAATAAACACACAGTGACAGTCTTTCCTTTATTTTACACAAGTTATTTACCCAGTTACACTTTTTGATAGGCACAATAAGGGAAACCCAGCATGTCACACTGCACGATACAGCCTTATAAAACGGGGCAACACAACGTTTATCAGGTCACAAGGGACACAGGAGTCTTAAGAGGTGCAGCAGCAAACCGCGTCTCCCCTGAGCTTTGTTCCTCCGCTCCTCGCCTCAAGCCAGCTGCATCATGTTTGCCCAGGTCCCTTCATGTTTAACACATAGCCCAGGGTCATTCCTTTCATGTTAAACACATGTTGCACAGAGACAAAGAACCCCTGCGTGCATATCCCCCCCTATCAGCAGACGAGCGTCTGCTTGACATACCTAAACCGAAACAAACTACAGAAAATTTAAATAAAATTAGTCCTCAGGAACAAAACAAAATTCTTTCAAACAAAAGTAACCGTAATTGAAATCAATTCTCAGAAAAAATCTTTCATCCAGAGGCTTTCTCGCTCTCGCTGGGGTCGACTCTGGAGGAGGTGTGGGCGGCGGAGATGGCAGTGGCACCCCCCCACGAGGGGTATCTCTGTCCCAAGACTGGCTCATGGCACCATTGACGTACTGCTTGCATCGCCCCAACGTCCAAATGCTCGTCCTCATCTCGGTCAGGTCTGCACGTCCTCACGCCGTACTGGGACTAACTTCCATCTTCTTTTTCCCATAGGCCCCAGGAGTAGCGTCGTGGCCATGGTAACACCACAGCCGGTCCACGGTTGGACAACAGGACGGTCGTTTCGCCCTCTGCGAATTCGATAGTGACATCAGAGAGGGCCGTACACCGTGTATGGCCCCTCCCAGGGGGCTCTGTAGCTTGCGAGAGCCCTCGCTTCTGACGCGGGTTATGCAGCACACTCTGTCACCTATGTTGTACCTCACTTACCTCATGCGGCCCCCTGGTCATAGGTCTCATTCATGCATGGCCGGCTACCTTGAGCTTGCCCACGCACTCGTCGGTGCACCTCGCCAGGGTCTCCTGCCCCCCCTTCCCAGTGCCACTGCCCATAGCTGGATGTGACAGTTGGCAAGTTCACGTCTGGTGCCGCCCTGTGGCCCAAATCACTGGTAGCCCTGAGCTCAAGGCCAACATGAGTCGGGCAGGTGTGAAGCCTGTTACCTCAGCATAGCAGGACCGGTAGCCATGAGCATGGCGGGCCAGCTGACAGTCCCAGTCTTCCTGATTTCCCTGTAATATTTGGTTGGTCGGCGCCTGACAAAATGTTGAGGCAGGGTACGGTTTAAACCGCTCCACCATACCATCGGACTGTGGATGGAGGGTCGTCCGTGTCTTGCGCCACCCTAACAGCTTGCAACACTCAGGAACACTCGTGACTCAAATCACGGCCTTGGTCAGAGTGCAGTCAGAAGGCACACCAAAACGGTAATGAATCACTAACACGACAGCCACGGTATCGGCCTCGTGTGGGTTAGTGCATTATGCCTCAGGCCACTTGAGACAAATAGTCCATTACCACACAGATGTATCGTTTCTTGTGGCGTGAGAGGCAGCGGACCCGCAATGTCTATTGCCAACCCGTTCCATGGTCTTGGGGTGGGGTTGTAGGTTGTGCTCCCACACAGTACACTGTAATGGGGACGGTCTTTCTAGCGGGGCCTTCTTGCCACTGCACACATCCATGACTCTACACCCACTCAGACACGTCACTTTCTTTTTTTTTGTTAATAGCCCACGCAGTAGAAGCGTTGACGGAGACGCTCAGGGTCTTTTTCTCGCCCAAGTGGGCCACTGGCTTAACACCGGCAGTAATTCCCTCAGCAACTCGCATGCATGGCTCTGGGTACTACAACAGCCACGCTGTCACTGTCCACTCACTTTTCAAACTGCACCCAGCGCTTCACTAACAAAACCTCTTTGATCACTCGAATGTTCCCATGGTCCACCGCCACTGTGGTGGGGCTCTCCGCAGCCCGGCCTCCCACTGGGGGCGTCCACTGAGAGCCTCAAACCACGGACAATGGGAGCAATGGATCAGAGTCCTTCACGTTGTGCCTTACGCCACTCATCATCCCCTTTAGTGGCACATTCCACACCTGCAGACGGAGGCACACAGGATCAGTCCTTCTCGGACCAGTGTGAGCCAACTAGCCCTCACAAGGCATCGACTCAGGCTGTTCAGCGTTGTGCAATGAGACACGACCCGGGAGGTGGCACGATGTGGTAGTTGTACTGTTCAAGGCGCCGAACCACCACCAGCTGACCTGTGCCTACCTTCAGCACTTCAACCACTGTAGGGCAGCATGGTCATCCGATGGCTGAACTGGCACCGTAGAGTATGGGTGAAAGTCGCCTCGAGACTCTTCACCACCGCCAGCAACTCTTTCCTTGTCACACACTCAGTTGCGTTCAGGCCTGCTGAACTTGGCACTGTAGTAGGCATGACATACTCCTTCCCATCCTTATCTGTGACAAAACTGCCACGATAGCCTTCTGCACTAGCGTCAGTGTCCAACAGGTATGGGAGCTTCGGGTCGGATAGGGCAAGACCGGTGCTTCCATCAGGCCTGCTTCAGGTTGTCAAATGCAGACTGACATGCCTCGTCCACTGACGCACTCCCCTTTTCGTGTAAGTCGCGTGGAGAGGAGCCGTACACTGGCGAAGTCCTGTACAAAGCGGCAGGTAGTATGCCACAGGCCAGGTAGCTCCTGACTTCCACCACTGTGGGAACTGGACCACTTCTCCACCACCGCCACCTCGGGGAGTCGGTGCGCACACCATCTTGAGCGACTACATGCTCCAGAAATGGCACCTCATGCTGGAACATCGAGCATTTTTGGGACTGAGTTTGAGGTTGACTTCCTCTAGCCGCTCCAGCTCCTCCCGCGAAGGGCTCCCGAAGACGATGACGTCATCAATGTAGACAAGGGCCGTCTTCCACTGCAGGCCATCCAATACCCTCTCCATCCATGACCCCGCTCGGAAACAACCAGGGGCATTGCAGAGACCAAAGGCCATGAGTTGAATTGCCCCAGGCCTTGCCAGAAGGAAAAGGCAGTCTTTGGCTTTTCCTCTTCCGCCATCTCCACCTGGTGATACCCGATTCAGGTCGAGTGTGGAGAAAACACCTGGCCCCACCAATGCATCGAGTGTGTCATCAATTCTCGGCAATGGGTATGAGGCCTGATAGTCATGTCATTCAGCGCCCGGTAGTCCCACACAGAAGCGTGTGTGCCGTCTTTTCTTCACAGACTACGCTGATAACAATGGATGTCTGACCGTCAATCACCCCCTGTGCCGCCAGCTCAACTGACAGTGCGCTGCATCTCCTTCTCGTCTGGTTGGTGCAATACGTTGGGGGCTCTTGAATGGGGCAAACTACTTCCAGTGTTAATGTGGTAGCTTCACCAATCCTGTGCGGCATGTCTCAAGTCACTGCTAAACACCATCTGCATATGAGACAGGGTGTGATGCAATATCTATGTCTGTGCTTCGTCAGGTTTTATCCGGCCCGCTCCGGTGCGCCAAGTCTCGAGGAAGTCAGCAACGGCCCACACCCACCAACTCCTCGCTCCAGCCGGACTCTTCTGGACGCTCCCACTTCTCACAAGTGCCCAGCTTGCACCGCTGGCACCTTCTGGGCCTTATCAGAGAAGTTAGCTACCAACACTGTACAACCTCTCCTGGTCTCCAAAAAAAAAAAAAAAAAAAAAAAAAAAAAAAAAAACCCCCCCAAAAAAAAAAAAATTCACTTCAAAAATCAATGGCTCCGTCCAACCGCTACGCCATCAGCCAGTGCAGTTTTGAATGTGCTCCATGAGGCCCTTACTTCCACGCCAAACTCTTGCAGTCGACACCGGATTTCTAGACTCTGTCCTGGGGGCAAGGGTGCAGTCGCGTGATATGATGATGACCATGATGTTTAGATGATGGGGGTGATGATGGTGATGAAAATAAGCAAAAGGGATAAGGAAAAGGTAAGGATAAGGGTGGGGATAAGGATGGGAGATAATGATATCGAAAATAAAGATTATTTTGGGTTTAAATGATAAGGGAAAATTATAATGGTAACGATAATGAGATGAATAAAAATTATATGAAAAAAAAATGGGAGAAGCTGAGGATAAATTTTTCATGATAATTTAAACCCGAAAATAACTTTTTGGCATGAAATCATACAGAAAACAATCATTTTTTCCCTCTTGTGCAATCGAGGAAATAAGCAATTTTTTTTCTCTCTTCCTCCAGTCCTCTATTTTAGGGGGGGGTTAAGGGGAGAAGTTTTTTTTATGTATCCCTATCACTTATTAGAAATTGCTCGACCGAAAGTTCTTGAGGCAGTTATTGGAGCAAGAGCCTTCGTTTTTTTTTAACTTTTTTTTTTCCCATTTCCTCTTTTTTTTACCGCTCATTGTCCTTTTAAATGTGCAAGAAATTTTGGGTGTTCTAGAAATTATTTGAAAAACAGTACTTTTGTAAAAAAAGGGGTTTTCTTTGATGTGTTTTTGACTTCTATGTTTTCCATTTGTTCACTTTTTATTTGAGTATATGTTTGAACTGCCCAAAATTTCCCTGCCTGGATGCTTTTAAACAAATCAGGGGAAAAAAAATTATCACGTTAAAATCAACAAATTGTTGAAAAATTACTTTTAAATCATTCTTTTTTTCCAGTCCAAACATGTAGTTTTAAATTAGTTTTTCTTAGCATGTTTAATTTTTACCCGTTTGCAACCCCAAGGTTCTTCTCAAACGGAAAAAGCAAGATCATGAGTCTGAATTCCGTGGACCCAGCCCCTACCTGGGTTTGAAATAGGGGAGGTTTAAACCCAAGGGAAAATCCAATAAGGATTTTCTTTAAATGACGCAGGATCTTTCCCTGAAAGAGCCCGATTTAAAAAATGTCTTTTTGACAGTGTTTTCTGTGTTTCCTCATGATTCCTTAAGCTGAATAGGGTATTTTGTTACCATTTTAAACCCTTTCCCACAAACGGGTTTTTTTAAAAAAAAAATCATTCTAAATAGTAAAATCAGTGCTGCAAACGCAAATAGTAAAAAACGGCCACAAACATAGAACCATTCTGAGACGGAGCTGGACTCAAAATATACATATAGAAAACCCAAAAAAACGCTTTTTTTTTTTTCGGTAAATGTTGAAAGTTTTAATGGAAATTTCCCAAACCATTTTCCAACCGTCCCGCCCTATTAAATTTTCCCTTCAAAAAAGGGTTCCTTTTGGGGCCCGAAAGGAATCTTTGACGATCTTACGGATCCCCTGAACGAAAAAATCAGATAAAAAAAACTTTTTCAAATTTTGGGGACTGTATTGACCCAAAAAATGAAAAAGTCGAAGCTTTATTTCTTTAAAAAAATTTAAGAGGATTCAGGGTTCAAATTTAAAGTCAATTTGACATCGGGTTTAAAAGGTGAAAAGACTATGATTTTAAAAACGGCTGTAAAATTTTCATTTTAGTAAAAAAATAATAGGGGGGAAAGGGTTTGGGGTATAATAAAACCCATATCTGAAAAAAAAAAATAAGATTATATGCCTAAGAAACCAGTGAAATATCCTTTAAGCCCTTATTCTTAACATTCGCTGTGGTCCCCCGATGGAGGACGGAGTTTGTATTCTTTTTTAAAAGATAAAGGGGGTAAAACACCCGCATGCGATTGGAATCACACAGATAAAAGTGAAACCCGGGCTTAAAACCTTTCTCGAGAAAACCCCAGGCTATGGTTTAAAAGCGGTTGTCTGCAAAAAATCTTGAGGGAGTTTTGCCAGAAAAAAGGAAAAAGAAAAAAAAATGTCCATCAAAGAAATTTTAAGGGGGCAAAACTATATAAAATTTTTCCCATTTTCCACTGACGACGTTTCCCAAATGATGGTGGGGTAAAATCATATTCGGGCCCACAAATGTTTATGTTTAAATTTTGACGAAATTTTCCCATAAATTTTGTAATCATATTGATATTTAATGCCAAAAATATCAACATTGACCTCACACTAGAAAATTTAAATCCCAGTAAAAAGGGGAAAAGTAGTCTACGCATGAGGGAGGCAAAAAAAAAATCGTGATAACGCATATCCACATTTCAGAGTTCCGAAATCAAATAAAAAAAACTACGGGGACGTGAAGCAGTAAGTCCCCATACGAGCTGGGGGGACATTTTTTCCCCCGATCGATGAAAAAAATAATAGGTCCCGGCCCTTCCCCGTTTCTCACGCGGGGGCGGCCCCCCCCACAACCCCCCGGCGAAGCGGGGGGAGGGGGGTTAGATTATGATGGCCCCCCGAGTCCCGCCGATAAACCCCTTTCGAGACGACGGGCGGCAGCTGGGGAGCGGGGGTATCCCGGGGGCGAAGGCCCTTTTTTTTCCCAACCGGGTGGCCACACGACGGGGGGAAATTTCGGGTTTTTATCAAAGGCACGCATTTTTCTTTTTGGGATGATTTTTTAAAGACCCTTTTTTAAAGTAAAATGATTTTTGAGTACTTGAATTGAACATTCCCCCATGTTTTTAAAATTTAGGGGTTATATATATATAATTTTATATATATATATATATATATTATAATATATATATATATATATCTTTTTTTTTTCTCACATCCCTTTATTCCCCTGCAGGACAAAAGGCCCCTCCCCAATTTTACCCATTGGAGTTTTTTCAGTAAACCAAACCCCTTGGGCCCGAAATTTGGTGCCCTTCCTTTAAACAACCACGGGTTTGGGGGCCTAAAAACCTGTGCCCCCACGGGGACTTCCCCCACGAAACCCGCGTCTGACTTCTCAGGGGATATGTCTTTTCCCCACCGTCCCCTCGGGCCCCGATCGAGCAATTTTTTTTCGCCGCCGCGACGGGAATTGAACTCGGGACCACAAAGGGCCCCAGTCCCCGTTTCTCTAACCACTGCATATATATATATTTTTTTTTTTGGGAGGGTTATTTTTTGAGCCGCCGTTTTCCCCAGCATGATACTTAATTGGATTTTTTTTATGTTGTGATTATATATAAAAAACATACCATAATAGATAAAATATTATAATATATATATAATTTTATAATATTTT
>NC_051387.1:30055586-30059230 GCF_015228065.2 Penaeus monodon | reverse complement strand
GAGGGAGGGAGAGAGAGAGAGATAGAGAGCTTAGAGAAGAGAGGGGGGAGGGAGAGAGAGAAAGATGAGAGGGAGAGGAGAGAGAGAGAGAGATAAGAGCGAGAAGAGAGACGACGAGAGAGAGAGCAGAGAAGGAGAGAGAGACTCCGAACGAGAGAGACAGAGAGACCCCGAGACTCTCCTGAGACGCAGACGAGAGACGGAGGTGAGGGAGAGAGAGAGAGAGAGAGAGGGGGGGGGGGGAGCAACAGAGAGAGAGAGAGGGGAGAAGAGAGCGACAGGGAGAGACAAATGGAGGGAGGGAGAGAGAGAGAGAGGGGGGGGGCGACAGGGAGAGAGAGAGAGAGGGGGGGAGAGAGCGACAGGGAGAGAGAGACAGATAGAAGGGAGGGAGAAGTAGATAGATAGAGAGAGAGAGAGAGAGAGAGAGAGAGAGAGTTATGAGGAGGAGAGAGAGAGAGAGAGAGAGAGAGCGATAGACGAGAGAAGAGAGAGAGATAGAAAGAGAGAGAGAGAGAGAGAGGGGAGGGGGGGTGGGAGAGAGCGGAGATAGGGGAGAGAAAGCGAGCGACGAAGCAGAGAGACAGAGGAGGGAGAGGGAGGGAGAGAGAGAGGAGGGTATGGAGGGATGGAGGGAGGGAGGGAGGGAGGGGAGGGAGGGAGGGAGGGAGGGAGGGAGAGGAGAGAGATAGATAGAGAGAGGGGGGAGGGAGAGAGAGCGACAGGGAGAGAGAGGCAGATGGAGGGAAGGAGAGAGAGAGAGAGAAGATGAGAGAAGACAGGGGAGAGAAGAGAGAGTGAGAGAGCAGGAAATGAGAGAGGAGATGAGAAGAGAGAGAAGAAGAGAGAGATGACGAGAGAGAGGAGGAGCGAGAGAGAGAGAGACGAGAGAGTGAGGAGGAAGGAAGGACCGAGAGAGAGAGGGAGAGAGAGAGCGTGGAAAGAGAGAGAGAGAGAGAGAGAGAGAGAGAATTGGAGATAGACAGACAAAGGACGGAAAGGGGGAAGGAAGGGGGTGAGAAAGAAGAGGGAAAGAGAAGCGAGGAAAGAGAAATCAAAGAGAGATGGAAAACGCATAGACTACATACCGAAAACGAATTATTAGCATAAAATACAACAATCAATAAGATAAAAGGAAGCACGAAGATACAGACGCATAGTCGAGGCAGGCACTCCAGAGACAGCAAGACAGACAGACAGCTAGAGTGCAAACGAACCACTAAACTAATCACATCGACATAACCTCATAATTAGACAAGTTTGCTGCAACGGCACTGCAATAGCAATGAAGGGGAAGCTATCAAAGATCATCAACCAACACTGAAAACGAGGGATAGTAATGGGAACTGGTCATTATTACATATTCTCTACTACACTTCGTTGTAATGCGCGAATGTTTGAACTAGTGGAAATCGATTTGGAAGGCGAGCAGCGGGTTAGGACGGTTATGCGAAAGGGGAAGTGAAGTGTTTCGTGGATGATTATGGCATTTAGTATGATGAGCATTGATGTTAATTATGGGGAGGCGGGGCTGAGTTAAGTATCAAAGTGTTGTTACTTCATTGATATAGTTTGACGCTTACACATGTGTATCGTTTAGCAAAGACGAGGTTAAACGAGGAGTAACATTTACTATGGCATCGGTCTAACATATCAATTCTTTTAACCTGGAATTAAGAAATAACCAAATATTTAACACACAAACACACACACACACACACACACACACACACACACACAAATATATACATATAAACGCCACATTACAAGACACACATGTGTGTTATATACATATATATAATATATCTATATAATTATATATATATTATATACATATATATATATATATATATATATGATATATTTTGTGTGTTTGTGTGTGTGTGTGTGTGTGTGTGTATGTGTGTGATTGGTGCGTGTGATGTGTGATGTGTGTGTGTGTGTGTGTGTGTGTGGTGTGTGGGTGTGTGTTGTGTTGTGTGTGCTGTTGTGTATGTATGTAGGTGTATGTATGTGTGGTGTATGGTCGCTTGTGTTGTGTGTGTAACTGTCATATATATAATATATATATATATATATATATATATATATACGATATATATATTATAATATATATATATAACACGAAGAATAATAAGACACGAATATACAGAGAATCTCTAAGAGCGACGCTGTCTTTAGCACATTTTGCTCAGTGGAGGAGTACTCTCGTTTTTTGCTTTCTGCAAATTAGAAAACTTTGTCAACGCTTCCTTATCATGGATTGTCTTGTCCTATGACATAGTCTTACAGAGTGTGCGTCGCTGTGCAAATAATTGAATAAGTACGTTATATACTGGTTGTCATGTACAATATGCGCTTTTATGGTATGTCGATTATGTTGCTATAGATATATATATAATAAGATATACTCATATATATATATTATATATATATTATATATATATATACATCTATATAAAAATACGCGCGTCGATGGGTGTTAAGTATGCACCCACGCACTCGCATGATTTACATAAACTTAGGTAACTCGATACCTAGAACGATGAAGTTCCTTGGGCAAGGAACTTCACCCGATTGATTACCAGCGCCAATGGGGGGCAAACTAGCCCAAGTCAGTGCTGGGCCCAAGCCGGATTAAATAGAGAGAATGATTCCTAAAAGATAACACCAGCACTCTCCGTGGGAAGGAACTATGACCCACCACGTACTCACTCCAAGATCATCACAACATGAAAACTACAATTAAGTATCACGCTGTGACCACGGCGGCTCAAAACAGGTATATATATATATATATTAGAGATGAGATATAGATAATATAGAATATATATATATATATATTATTATAGAATAGATATATATGCACAATTATATACAAACATTCTATATATATATTATATTTTATATATATAATATATATACTATTAATATAATAGTATATATTATATCCATATATAAGACGGTAATATATAGATTACATATATATATATCTATATAGATAGATAGATATATGCCTATATGTATACATATACTATAACAAACATAATATGTATATATATACATACATACAACATATAATATATTATATTATCATATATATATATATATATATATAGGTATATATATAATATATAGAGATATAGATAAAACACACACACAAACACACACACCACAAAATAGATATATATATAGAGTTATATATATATATATCTATATATATATATATATATATGAATTTATATACATTACATCAATATATGTAGATATATACATATATATATATATATATGATATATATCATATATATATAATCTATATATATTAATATACATTGTTGTATGTATGTATGTCTGTATGTATACATATTATACATACATATATATATATATATATAATATATATATATATATAATATATATATATATCTAATATATAAAATATTCTATATATATATATACATAAAATAGATAGATAGATAGATAGATATAGATATAGATATATATGTATGTATGTATGTATGTGTACATATATATAATATAGAGATATATATATAATATAGATATATTAATATAGAGATAGAGATATATATAAATAATATATATATATAAAAATATATATAGTAAGTGGAAATATATATATAT
>NC_051387.1:30040586-30050586 GCF_015228065.2 Penaeus monodon | reverse complement strand
CATATATATATACTTTATATATAATAATATATATATATATGAATATAGTATATAATATGTGGTGGTGGGTGTGGGTGTGTGTGTGTGTGCGTATGTGTGTGTGTGTGTGTGTAGATAATTTATGTTATATGTATTATCTATATTAAAATAAAAAAGTCTAAAAAAAACAAAATATGTATATACACCATATGATATATATACAGTAATATATATATATATATATATATATTATAATATCATATATATATATATATAATATAAATATATATAGATATTTACTATAAGATATTTACGTTATGTGTGCTATATATATAAATCTATAAATCTATAATATCTTTATTCTTTCTTTCTTTCTTTCTTTTTTTTAAGTGCCCTGTCCCCCCAGGACGTTGGCGGATCATGGATTTCCATGATTTTTCGTGGGCCAATTTAGAGCGGTGGTTGCCATGCCTTCCGCCGGTGTTTTTATCGAGTCACCATCTCTATTACCCGGCACTGACTTGGAACTGGCTTGCCCAACCACCAGCTAGGTAGGCAGTCGAGGTGAAGTTCCCTGCCCAAGGAAAACAAAAATATATAAACTATATATATATCTATATATATATAAATATATGTAGGTATATATATTTAAGATCCTTATGTATATATATATATATATATATATATATATATAACTATAATTTTTAAAATAAAATATATATATATTATATTAATAGTATATATATATATATTTGTGTGTGTGATGTGTGGTATTTAAAAAATGTAGATAATATTCATATGTATATATATAACAATATATGTTATATCATATATCTATCTATCTATATATATGATATATATAATATATAACATATATATATACATATATTATCATACATATAATATATATATATATATATATATTATTGTTACGCCAGCCGCCTCGTCTCCTCTGCCACAACACAAGGCAGGATAGGCAAGACGCGTGATATACAGGGTCGTGAACACTTGAACAAGCTCAAGAGGCACCGAACCACCACAGCGTCCCAGAACACCAGGAGAGGAAACGCCAAGTGGCGAAGGACAGGGCACGAAAGTAAACACAAAATGACAGTCCTTTCCTTTATTTGCACAAGTTATTTACCCGTACACTTTTATGAGTAGGCACAATACAGGGGGGAAACCAGCATGTCACACGGCCACGATAAGCTTATAACAGGGCAACACTATAAGTTATATCAGGTCACAAGGCACACACGAGGTCTTCACAGGAGCACACACATCCGCGTCCCCGGCTTGTTCCTCCGCTCCCTCTAACGTCTCACAGCCAGCTGCGTCATGTTTGCCAGGTCCCTTCATGTAAACACATGTTTCGCACAGAGACAAAGACCCACTGGACGATAGAACTAATCCCCCCCTATCAAAGCAGACGACCCGTCTGCCTCTGACATATCTAAACCTGAAAACAAAGTACATAAAAATTTAAATAAAATCAGTTGCTCAGAAAACACAAAAAAATCTTCATCCAGCGGGCTTTCTTCGCTCGCGGGGTCTCTCGGGAGGAGGTGTGGGCGGCGGTAGATTGGCAAGTGGCACCCAGAGGGGTATCTCCTAGTTCCCAAGACCTGAGCTCATGGTCACCATTGACAGTCTGCTGCATCGCCGTCACCGTCAAAATTGCTCGCCTCATCTAGGTCAGCGTCTGCCCACGTCTCATCGCGTACCGTGGGGCTAACTTCATCTTACTTTTTCCGAAGCCGTTCCACGTGGACAACAGACGGTCGTTGTCGCCCTCTGCGAATTCAATATGGGGACCATCAGAGAGGGCCGCTTACACCGTATATGGCCCCTCCCATGGGCTCTGTAGCTTCGGGAGAGCCCTCGCTTTCCGGGACGCGGGTTATGCAGCCACACCTGTCACCTATGTTGTACCTCACTTCCCTCATGCGCCAGGTCAGAGGTCTCCTCATGGCATGGCCGGGATACTTGAGCGGCCCCCCCCCTATTCCACGCACTCTCGGTGCACTCCGCTCTCCAGGTTCTCCTGTCAGTGCCATCTGCATAGCGGGATGTGACAGTTGGCAAGTCACGTAGCGGCTGGCCGCCCTGTGGCCAAATCCACTGGTAGGCCTGAGCTCACGGCCAAACATGAGGTGGGCAGGTGTGAAGCCTGTACCTCATGCACAGCAGAACGGTAGGCCATGAGCATGGCGGGCAGCTTGACGTCCACAGTGCTTCACTGACTTTCCCTGCACATATTTGTGTTTAACTGGTGAGCAATGGTACGGTTATAAAACCGCCTCCACCATACATAGGACTGTGGATGGATGGGTGGTGTCGAGTCCGTAGTCTTGCGCACCCCTAACAGCTCGCAACACTCACGGAAACACTCGTGACTCATAACTCACGGCTTGGTACAGAGTGCAGTTCAGACGGCACACCAAAAACGGGTAATGAATTCCTTCACTAACCGCAGCCACGGTGTATCTCGGCCTCGTGGTTGGTAGTGCATATGCACCTAAGGCCACTTGAGAAATCGTCAATTACACACGATGGTATCGGTTTCCCTTGTGCGTGAGACGGCAGTGGACAGCAAGTCTATTGCAACCCGTTCCATGGGTGCTCCCACAACAGTACACCTGAACGGCACGGTTCTTCTAGCGGGGCCCTTTCTTTGCCACTGCCACTATCACATGGCTTCTACACCCACGCAGACACGTCACTTCTCATGCCCACCCAGTAGGAAAACAGTTTGACGGAGAACGGCTCAGGGTCTTTTTCTCGCCCCAAGTGGCCACTGGTAACCACCGGCATGTAATTCCACTTCAGCAAACTCAGCAAGCATGGCCTCTGGGTACTACAACTACCCACGTGTCACTGTCCAACTTCACTCAACTGCCACCCGCGCTCTCACTAACAAACCGCTGTGATCCAATTCATAATGTTTCCCATGGTCCACCAGACACTGTGTAGTGGGGCGCTCCGCAGCCACGGCCTCCCAACTGGGGCGTCCACTGAGAGCACTCAAGCCACGGACAATGGGAGCAAGGTCCCCCCCCAGAGTCCTCACGTTGTGCCTACGCCACTCATCATCCCTTTAGTGGCACATGCCAGCCACCTGCAGACGGAAGCACACAGGATCAGAGTTCTCGGACACAGTGTGAGAAACTAGCCTCACACCGGGCGTCGACTCAGGTTGCAATGGACACGACCCGGGCGCGTGGACGATGTGGTAGTTGTACTGTTCAAGGCGCCCTAACCACCTTGCCAGCTGAACCTCTGCTACATTCAGCGACTTCAACATGTAGGGCAGCATGGTCAGTCCGGATGGTGAACTTGGAACGTAGAGGTAATATGGGGAAAGTGCTCGAGACTCTTCACCACCGCCAGCAACTCTTTCTGGCACCCAATAGTTGCGTTAAGGCCTGACTGAACTTGGCACTTAGTAGGCCACGACACACTCTTCCCGTTCCTTTATCTGTGAACAAAACTGCCCGATGCCTTCCGCACTAGCGTCAGTGTCCAACAGGGTATGGGTAGCTTCGGGTACCGGATAGGGCAGACCGGTGACTTCAATCAGGGCCTTCTTCAGGTTGTCAAATGCAGACTGACACGCCTCGTCCCAATGGAAGCACTCCCTTTTCGTGTTTTGTAAGTCGGTGGGAGGAGCCGCTACACTGGTCGAAGTCCGGTACAAAGCGGCGGTAGTATGGTGCAAGGCCAGGTAGCTACTGGACTTCCGCCACAATTGGTGGGAATGGCCACTTCTCACCACCGCACTTCTGTGGGTCGGTGCGCACCAACCGTCTTGAATGACTTACAGCCCCACCAGAAATGCACCTCATGCTTGGAACATGAAGCATTCTTGGGCGGAGTTTGAGGTTGGCACTTCCTCAACGTGTAGTACTTCCTCTAGCGCTCCAGCTCATCCTCGAAGGTGCTCCCGAAGACGCATGACCGTCATCAATGTAGGACAAGTGCCGTCTTACACTACAGGCCCTCCAATACCCCCTCTCCATCAGGGACACTCGAAACAACAGGGGCATTGCAAGACCAAAGGGCAGGACGTTGATATTGCCACAGGCCTGCCCGAAGGAAAAGGCAGTCTTTGGCTTGTCCTCTTCAGCCATTCCACCTGGTGATAACCCGACTTCAGGTCACGTGTGGAGACCACCTGGCCCCCACCAATGATCGAGTGTGTCATCAATCTCGCAAGGGTATGAGTCCTTGATAGTCATGTTATTCAGCGGCGCCGGTGTCACACAGAAGCAATGTGAGTGCCGTCTTTTCTTCACCAGGACTACCGCTGATGTCCATGGACTGTCTGACCGTGTCAATCACCCACCCGTGCCGCCAGCTCATTGACAGTGCTCTGCATCTTCTTCTCGCCTGCGTTGGTGAATACGTCGAGGGGGACTCTTGATAGGGCAAAAATATTCCGGTGTTAAGCGGTGCTTCACCAATACTAGTGCGGGCCAGGTCCAAGTCACCCATGCTAAAACACATTCTGCAACTGAGACAGGGTGGGCACGCATCTTCTATGTCTGGTCTCCGTCAGGTTAGCGGCGCTCGGTGCGCCAAGCCTTGAGGACAGTCAGACAACGGCCCCACAACAAACCACCTCTCGCTCCCCGACGACTCTTCCTGGACGCTCCACTTCCTCACAAGTGCCACAGCTTGCACCAGCTGGCTACATTCTGGGCCTTATCGGAGAAGTTGGCTACCAACACATTCGAAAAACAACCCCTCCGGTCCCAAACAAGGCTACCGCCCAACCGCTTACGCATCAGCCAGCTGCAGAGTTTTGAATGGGCTACCACGCAGGCCCTATACCCACGCAATCACTCTTGACCCCCCCCCCCCTTTCGACACCGGATTCTAGACTCTGCTCCTGAGGGCAAGGTGCAGCTCGCTTCAGCGAACTACCTAGCTTGCAACACGCCAAACCTCTGGCGAAGCAAGGCACATTACTTCGCCATGCACCCTCACCCGCTTCCGTCCAAGATCGACACACGCTTACTCGCGGTCAGGTAGTCAAAGGCCCAGCAAGCAGTGATCGTCCAGATCGGCCACATATACCCGGCCAGCCGCTGCACCGTGCTGCCCACGCCAATATGAACCTCCACTGGTCCCTTGAGCTAGCACGCAAAGCCCAGTGACACCACACAGTCTCTGTGGTGGCATCTTGAAGTCGCCATAGGGCCAACATATTCAAGCCCGCACTAGGGTCGAGTCTTCTCAGCCCCAGGTCCACTGTAGGCGGCTATGGCTTCCCATCTATTGAGCACTCCACCTGCATCGATGCTGGTTCGACGGCAGCTTACCCAAGTCGGCCCCCTTCTCCAGCCTTTTCCGCTGTACCACTTCCTTAGGCCTAGGAAGAAATGCGCCCGGATGGTTGACCATACCGCCACAGTCCTAGCAGCCACTGCTGGAAGGCATCAGAATCCGTCCGCTTGTGGGAGTGTTCACCGCTCCCTCTGACACTGACTACGTCTGTGCCCTTACCTCTCCGCAGCCCCCAACTCAAGCTTGGAAAGTTCTCGGCCCACCATTCCTCAATGCTATTTTCTCCACTTTAGCCTTTCCGGCCCCGGAGGTTCCGGCGGGGCCGAGCAGCTGGCCCTAGGCAACTAGTTGCCTTCAGGAAGGCCTCGAACTCCAAGGCCCTCACCAGCGCAACCTGCAGGTCCTCAGGGTGTGCCTGCTTGACGTAGAATTGACAGCTGCTGGTCTGGTGAAGCGTCAACAAAGAAATAACGGGCCAGGGACCACGATCATCTCTTCGCGAGCTGCAGGGTACGACCTCCTTACCAGCGCCTCCACATCCTGCGCCAGTGGGACAGTGTTCGCCACGCACACGAGTTCCGCTTCTTCAAGTGGGCCCGTATACCTCGGCCTGGTGGCTGGTGCCCGAAACGGGTTTCAAAAGCCTCTGACACACTGGTGTAAGAGGCCTGTTGGGATGCCGGCAGATGCCCAACACTTCCACCGCGGGGCCTATAGCGCGGTTACCAGCTGCAGGCATTCTCTTACTGGCTCCAGCCCTGGGCAGGCTTACAGCATTCAAATTGAGGCAACATATGCCTCCCAGGCCCTACCTTCCCGTCGTACTCAGCTGGCTTACGCCCTCACAGAATGTTGGAGGCCGAGGGCCTGCAGGGTGGAGAACGCGTTGCCAGTTGAACTAACACGCCCGGGGGGGAGGAAGGGGTTGAGGGAGGCAACGAGGCGGGTGACGGGGTCCAAGTTTGCCGCCACCTATACCAAGGGAGCGGTTCCGATGGGGCCCCAGCCTTCTGCAGCGACACACTGCTCCGACACGACGCTCCGAGCCCGGAGGTTCATGCCCACGAGACCCCAGGCAGACCCAGTAAATGACACTCTGGCATCTGTTGCCAGAACCGTAGTCTGCTTCTCTCTTTGCAACGTTACTATCCTCGTGACGCCGCCTTTCCTCCTTCACCTTGCCTCCCTCAGGCCCTGAACCTGCGCCCTTCAGAGTCTGCCACAATCCTCCCTCCGTTCACTCTTCACGCTGTTTGCAGGCCATTGTCGGTGTAATGCTGAGTTTCCATCTCACAGATGCAAGATTGCTCATGTAGCACTCAACAAGGTTGGACAAAGCTGTTCCTCTGCCTTCCTTGCCTGCATCTCGACGAGATGGTTGCGCCTGCTCGCGTGCCCTCTGTGCTTGCCTCCTTCTGCCCTTGTGCCATTTCCTCCCATACCGGCCAGCATGGGGCAGTGATCAGGTCCATTGGCTGCATTTCACCCCTCGTACCTGCCTCAGTCATAGCCTCCTCTCTCTCAATGGCTGCCGCCATCTTTGACGAAATTGATAAATAGGCGCGTCTCACTGACAACACAAATCCCACTCCTGACACCATTTTGTTACGCCGGTCGCCTCGTCTCTCTGCCACCAAAACAAGGCAGGTAGGCACAGACGGCGTGTTATATACGAGGGTCCGTGAACACTGACAGCTCCAGAGGACACCGAACACCACAGCGTCCAGAACACAGGAAGAGAACCGCCAAGTGGCCGAGGCAGGTCACGAAGAAACACAAATGGACAGTCTTGTCCTTTATTGCCACAGTTATTTTTACCAGTACACTTTCTACTAGGCACAATACAGGGGGTGGAAACCGCATGTCACACTGCACGATACAGCTTATAACAGGGCAACACAAAAAGTTTATATCAGGTCAAAGGCAACACGAGGTCTTCAACAGAGTAAGCACCCAAACCGCAGTCTCCGGCTGTCCTCCGCTCTCCGTTCACAGCCAGTGCGTCAGTTTGCCCAGTTCCCTTCATGAAAACAGTTTCGCACAGAGACCAAGACCACTTGGCGTAGCAATCTTATATATCTACATACACACACACAACAATCACAAACAAACACACTCAGACACACACACACACACAAACACACACACACCAACAACACAATTATATATATATATATATATATATAATATATATATATAATATATTATTATATATTATATACATATATATTATACATACCTCCCAAACACATACACACATACACTACCAGCAAGTCCCGTACATTACATATATAGATAGATAGATAGATCGATAGATACGATAGATAGATAGAGAGATATCTATTATAGAAGAGATACATACTAATATACATATATATGGTATACATATGTATGTGTGTCTGTGTGTGTGTTGTGTGTGCGTGTGGTGTACCAAATTAAACCTGTACTCATATAAATATATTATATATATATATATATATATATATATATTATAGATATATATACGTATGTACCTATACACACACACACACACACACACGCACAACATACACACACACACCACCACACACACACACACACACACACAAACCACACACACACACAATTATATGTAAAAATTATGTATATATATTATAATATAATATTTTTAATATAATATAATATTATATATATAAAATTTTTTTTTTTTTCAGTGTGTTGTTGGTTTTTTCTTTATCTTCATTTACTATCAAATCTACCTTATTATTTTATGTTGTTTTTGTGTGTGTGTGTGTGTGATTGTTTAAAAAATTTTTTATAATATATATATATTTATATTATATATATAAAAATATATATATATAAAATTATATAATATTTTATATTTATATAATATTTTTAAATTTTAAATATATATTTTTTATTTTATATATATATATATTTTATATATATAAAATAAAGAGAAAAGAAGAGAGAGAGAAGAGAAGAGAGAAAGTGTATACTATCTACTTATGTTTATGTGTGGTGTGTGGTTTTTTTTTTTGTATATATACATTTAAAATTATTTTATATATATAATATTATAAAAATATATTTTATATTATTACTTATAAAAATATAAGATTTTGAAATCTATTTCTATGTGGAGGGTGTCCCTCTGTGGGGTCGTGCTATGTGTTCGTGGGCTTTTTGTGTAATCAAACGTATGTTAAGTCCCCAAACGAAACTGCACCTAACCTAAACATCGCTACTTAACCAAACCCTAACGGACTTCATGAAATACCAGCCTAACCAAAGGTACCTTGCATTTCCCAAACCAAAAGGGAACATAAATGTGGGAACGTGAACACTTTTATCATAATCACAATCATCATCATCATCATCATCCTACCCAGCATCATCATCTCATATCCCCAAAATCATCCATACATCATCATCATCACCCCAGCTCATCATCATCATCATCATCATCATCATCTCTTTATACTTCTGCCCCCCCCTTCCCCCTTTCCCCCTTTTCCTTTTCTCCTACTCTCCCCTTTCCACTTTTACTCCTTTTCCCCCTTCCCTTTCTCTTCCTTACTACTTCCATTATATATCTTCGTTCCCCTCTCTCCACCTTTTCCTTCCCTTCTATTTTTTCTTTTCCCCCTTTCCCTTTCCCCTCCCCCCCCCTCCCCTCGCGTTCCCCTTTTCCAATTATGTATACATAAAAAAATATATATATTTTATATATATTTTATAATTAATATATTTTAAATATAAAATATATATATTTTTTTTGGTGTGTGTGTTGGTGTTGGTGGTGTGTGTGTGTGTGTTGTGTGTGCGTGATTATGTTTATATATAAATTATATTATTTTATATTACTTAAATTATATATATCCTTTCACATAATAAATTATATATATATTATATAATTATATATATTTTTTAAATAATTTTATATGTAAACATCTATCTTATCTATCCTAAAACATAAAAATTTTTAAAATAAGTTTTGCATATTTGAAATAAAAATTAACTAAAATTTTGGTGTTCTATGTTAGTAAAACTATATATATATTTATGTATAAATATAATATAAAATTTATTATATAAAATATATATAATTTAAATTTGTATTTTTTTGGGTTTTTTTAAATATATGTAATAATAGTAATAAAATTAATGTTTATAAAAACAAAACAAAAAAAAACCCCCCAAAAAAAAAAATTATATTAAAAATATATTTATAATATTATATATATATATATAATATATAATATATATATCAATATGCATTATATTATTATATTTTAATATATTTTTATATCTAAAAAAAATCCTATATATATATATATATATATATATATATATTATATAAAAAAATTAAAAATTATAAAATATATTTTTATATAATATATATATATATATATTATATATATTTTTTATATATATATATTTTAAATATTTTAATATATATATACAATATAAATATATTATAAAAATTATATTATTTTATATAATATTTTTATTTATATTATAAATTAAAAATTTTAATAATTTACATTTTTAAAAAAAAAAAATATGGAGCCCCCCGGGCAAGAAAAGTAGTTAAAAGTAGTTCAAAAATCACGAAAATAAGGAAAACGTATTTAAAAACAAAAGGGACCAAAAAAAAACATCCCAAAACAACTAAAAAGTAATTTTCGGGCAGTTTACACTTAAAAATGTGGCGTTGTTGTTGTTTGACTTTTATTTTATCTTTTTA
>NC_051387.1:30020586-30033086 GCF_015228065.2 Penaeus monodon | reverse complement strand
ATTTGTACACACCACACGCACACACACACACACCACACACCACACCACACACACCATACATAGTATACAATTATATGATATATATATATGTATCCTTCTATATAGATATCTTCTAATCTATCTATCTATCTATCTATCTATCTATAATGTCATGTATGTATGTGTGTAGTGGTTTGTATGTATATATATATGTGTATATATATATATATATATATAATATATATATATAATATTATATATTATATATGTGTGTGTGTGTGTGTGTGTGTGTGCTTTGGTTGTGTGTCGTGTGTGTGGTGTGTGTGTGTGTCTGTGTAGTGTGTGTTTGTATTGTGTGTGTGTGTGTATGTATAGATATATATAATTGCTCGCCAGTGGGTCTTTGTCTCTTGTGCGAAACATGGGTTTACATGAAGGGACCTGGGCAAACATGACGCAGCTGGCTTGTGAACGGAGGAGCGAGGAACAAGCCGGGAGACGCTGTTGGGTCTACTCCTGTGAAGACCTTCGTGTGTGCCTTGGACCGATATAACTTTGCTTGGTCCCTGTTATAAGCTGTATCGTGCAGTGTGACATGCTGGTTTCCCCCCTGCAAGTGTGCCTATAGAAAAGTGTACGGGTAAATAACTTGTGCAAATAAAGGAAAGACTGTCATTTTTGTGTTTTACTGGCCATTGCCCCTCGCCACTTGGCGTTTTTTCCTCTCCTGGTGTCTTGGACTCTGTGGTGTTCGGTGCCTCTTGGAGCTGCTTCGTGTTCACGACCCTGTATCTACACACGCCGTCTGCCTAGCTGCCTTGTGTTGGTGGCAGAGAGACGAGGCGACCGGCGTGAACAAAAAGGTTTAGGGAGTGGGAGTTGGTTTGATCAGTGAGGACGGCGCCTAATTTACATGTCGTCCAAAGATGGCGGCAGCCATGAGAGAGAGGAGGCTATGGGATTTGAGGCAGGCAACGAGTGAGGTGAAAGCCAAGCCAGATGGGACCTGATTCACTGCCATGCTGGCCGGTATGAGGGAGGAAATGGCACAAAGGGCAGAAGAGCAGGCACAGAGGGCACGCGAGCAGGCGACCATTCGTCGAGATGCAGGCAAGGAAGGCAGAGGAAAACAGCTTTGCCCAACTTGTTTGAGGTTGCTACAGAGCCAATCTTGCAATTCTGTGAAGATGGAAACTCAGCAGTACCACCGGACAAGGACTGCAACAGTCGTGAAGATGTGAACTGATGGAGGGAGGTGCAGGACTCTAAGGGCGAGGTTCAGGGCCTGAGGGAGGAAGTGAAGGAGGAAAGGGGCGCACGAGGTAGTAACGTTGCAAAGAGAGAAAAGCAGACGAGGTTCTGGCAAACAGATGCCAGGAGTGTCAGATTTACTGGGGTCTGCCGGGGGTCCGTGGCCAGGAAACCCTCCGGGTCCCTCGCAGGTCTTGTCGGAGCAGTGGTTCGCTGCAGGAAGGCTGGGTACCCACGGAAACCGCTCCCTTGGGTATAGGTGGCGGCAAACTTGGAACCCGGGTCACCCCCGCCCGTTTTGCCTCCCTCACCCCCTTCCTCCCCCCCGGGCGTTGTTAGTCACGGCACGCGTTCTCCACCTGCAGCCCCTCGGCATCCAGACATTTGTGAGGCGTAAAGCCAGCTGAGTACGACGGGAAGTGCCTGGGGAGGCATATGTTGCCCAATTGAAATGCTGGTATCTGCCCCAAGGGCTGGAGCCAGGAAGAGAAGCCCTGCAGCTGGTCAACAGCGGTAAGGGGCCACGCCGGTGGGAAGTGTTGGGGCATCATGCCGGCATCCCAACAGGCCTCTTACACCAGTGTGGCAGGAAGGCTTTGAACCGCCGTGCGTGGCACCACACCAGGCCGAGGTATATCGGGCCCACTTGAAAGACGCGGACTCGTATGTGCGTGGAGAGACACTGTCCCATGCTGGCGAGGATGTGGAGGCGCTGGTAAGGAGGTACGTACCTGCAGCTGCGGAAGAGATGATCATGGTCCTGGCCATGATGTCTTGTTGACGCTTACAGGACAGCAGCTGCAAATCTACGTTCAAGCAGGCACACCCTGAGGACCTGCAGGTGGCGCTGGTGAGGGCCTTGGGTTCGAGGGCCTTCCTGAACGGCAACGAGTGGCCTAGGGCCAGCTGCTCAGCCCCGCCCGTGACCTCCGGGGCCGGAAGGCTAAGTGTAGAAAATAGCATTGAGGAAGGGGGCCCGCGAACTTTCCAAGGCTTGAGTTGGGGCTGCGGAGAGTAGGGCACCAGACGTTAATCATTGTCAGAGGGAGCGGGAGAACACGTCATCCTCAAGCGGACGGTGATTCATGATGCATTCCAGCAGTGCTGCAATGACTGTGGCAGGTTATGGTCACCATCCGGGCGCTATTTCTAAGGGCTAAGGGAAGTGGTACAGGGGAAAGGCTGGAGAAGGGGGGCCGGATTGGGTAAGCTGCCGTCGAACCAGCACGATGCAGGTGGAGGGTGCAAAATTAGATGGGAAGCCATGCCGCCTCCTGGACAGGGACACTGGGGCTGAGAGACCCTAGTGCGGCCGGATTATGTTGGCACTATGCGACTTCAAGATTTGCACCACAGAGACTGTGTGGTGTCACGGGGTATTGCGTGCAGCTCAAGGGACCAGTGGAGGTTCCTATTGGCTGTGGGCAGCACCGGTGCAGCGGCTGCCGGTATATGGGGCCGATTGGACGAGGCACTGCTGGCTGCGGCCTTTGACTACTGACGAGAGAGGGCGTGTGTCGATCTTGGACGGAAGCTGGTGAGGTGCATGGCGAAGATGTGCCTTTGCTTCCAGAGGTTGGCTGTGCAGAGGTAGTTACGGCTTGAGCGACTGCACCTTGCCCTCAGGACAGAGTCTCTAGAATCCTGGTGTCGACTGTCAAGAGTGATGCGTGGAGTAGAGGGCCCGTGGAAGCCCATTCAAAAACCTGCAGCTGGCTGATGCCGTTAGCGGTGGGCGAGCTTGTTGGACCAGGGGAGGGGTTAGTACAGTGTGGTAGCCCCAACTTCTCCGCTAAGGCCCAGAAGGTGACCAGCTGCGGCAAAGGCTGGGCACTTGTGAGGAAAGTGGAGAGCGTCCAGGAGAGTCGTCGGGGGAGCGAGGAGTTGGTTGGGTGGGGCGTTGTTGACTTCCTCGAGGAACTTGGCGCACCGGAGCGCGCCTAAACCTGACGGAAAACACAGACAGAGAAGATGCGGTCACACCCTGTCTCAGTATGCAGATGTGTTAGCATGGGGTGTGATTGGACCGGGCGAACATGTTGGTTGAAGCACCGCATTATTAACCACCGGAAGTAGTTTGCCATCAAGAGTCACCCCCCGACGGATTGCACCATCCAGGCGCGAAGAGATGCAGAGCACTGTCAATGACGCTGGCGGCCACAGGGGGTGATTGAACGGTCAGGACAGTCCATGGTGATCAGCGGTAGTCCTGGTGAAGAAAAGGACGGCACACAACGCTTCTGTGTGGGACTACGGGCGCTGAATAACATGACTATCAATGACTCATACCCATTGCCGAGAATTGAGACACCGACGATGCATTGGTGGGGGCCAGGGTGGTTCCTCCACACTCGACCTGAAGTCGGGGTATCACCAGGTGGAGATGGGCGGAAGAGGACAAGCAAAGACTGCCTTTTCCTTTCGGGCAAGGCCTGCGGCAATTCAAAGTCATGACCTTTTGGTCCTGCAATGCCCCTGGGTGTTTTCGAGTGTTTTTCTGATGGGAGGGTATTGGATGGCCTGCAGTGGAAGACGGCACGTGTCTTACATGATGGACGTTCTTCGTTCTTCGGGACGCAGCACCTTCGAGGGAGGAGCTTGGAGCGGCTAGAGGAAGTACTACCAGCGGTTGAGGAAGGCCAACCTCAAAACTCAGCCAAGAAAATGCTCGATGTTCCAGCATGAGGTGCCATTTCTGGGGCATTTGTAGTCAGTCAAAGGACGGGTGCGCACCGAACCCACAGAAGTGGCGGTGGTGGAGAAGTGGCCAGTTCCCACCAATGTTGCGGAAAGTCAGGAGCTACCTGGGCCTGTGCACATACTTACGACGCTGTGGTACAGGACTTCGCCAGTGTAGCGGCTCCGCTCCACCGACTTACACGAAAAGGGGAGTGCTTCCAGTGGGACGAGGCGTGTCAGTCTGCATTGACAACCTTGAAGAAGCCCTGGATGGAAGCACGGTATTGCCCTATACGGACCGAGAGCTCCCATACCTGTTGGACACTGACGTAGTGCGGAAGGCATCGGGGCAGGTTTGTCACAGATAAAGGACGGGACGGAGTATTGTCGTTGGCCTACTGACAGTGCCAAGTTCAGCAGGCCTGAACGCAACCTATTGTGTGACAAGGAAAGAGTTGCTGGCGAGTGGTGCAGAGTCTCGAGCACTTTCATCCCAACCTCTACGGTGCCAAGTCACCATCCGGACTGACCCATGCTGCCCTACAGTGGTTGAAGTCCTGAAATGTCAGAGAGGGTCAGCTGGCAAGGTGGTTAGGGGCGCCTTGAAACAGTACAACTACCACATCGTCCACCGCCCGGGTCGGTCCATTGCAACCTGAGTCGGTCGCCCGTTATGAGGCTGTTGCTCACACTGTGTCCGAAGGACTCTGATCCTGTGTGCTTCCGTCTGCAGGTGCGAATGTGCCACTAAAGGGGGATGAGAGTGGAGTAAGGCACAAAGTGAGGACTCTGACCTTGCTCCCATTGTCCGGGCTTGAGGCTCTCAGTGGACGCCCCAGTTGGGAGGCTGGGAGCGGAGAGCCCCACCACAAAGTGTCGGTGGACCAGTGGGAAACAGTACGGAGTGGATCAAAAGCGGTTTGTTAGTGAAGCGTGGGTCAGTTTGAGTTGAAGTGGACAGTGACAGTGGGTAGTTGTAGTACCAGAGCCATGCGTGCCTGAGTTGCTGAGGGAATTAACATGCGGTTTTTACCAGTGGCCACTTGGGCGAGGAAAAAGACCCCTGAGCAGTTCCGTCAAACGTTTCTTACTGGGTGGGGCATGAGAAGTGACGTTGTGAGTGGTTGTAGAGCATTTTGTGATGTGTGGCAGTGCAAAGAAGGGCCCGCCTAGAAGAACGTGCCCCGTACAGGTTTTACTGTGTGGGAGCACCCATGGAAGGGTTGGCAATAGACATTGCTGGTCAACTGCCTCTCACGCCACAAGGAAACCGATACATCTGTGTGGTAAATGGACTATTTCTCAAAGTGGCCTGAGGCATATGCACTACCCAACACGAGGCCGAGACCATGGTGGCGCCGTTAGTGAATGAATTCATTACCCGTTTTGGTGTGCCTTCTGAAACGCACTATGACCAAGGCTCGTGAGTTTGATCACGAGTGTTCCTGAGTGTTTGCGAGCTGTTAGGGCGTGCGCAAGACACGGACGACACCCCTCAATCCACCAGTCCGAGGTTATGGTGGGAGCGGTTTAACCTTACCCTTGCTCAACAGTTAACCAAATATTGCAGGGAAAGTCAGAAGACTGGGGACGTCAAGCTTGCCCGCCAATGATCATGGCCTACGTTCTGCTGTGCAGAGGTAACAGGTCACACCTGCCGACTCATGTTTGGCCGTGAGCTCAGGCTACCAGGGGATTTGGCCACAGGCGGCCACCCGACGTGAACTTGCCAACTGTCACATCCAGCTATGCAGTGGCCACTTCAGGAGAACTGGCGAGGTGCACCGGACGAGACGTGCGTGGGCAAGCTCAAGGTAGCCGGCCATCGCCATGAAGGAGACCTATGACCGGAGCATGAGGGAAGTGAGGTACAACATAGGTGACAGAGTGTGGCTGCATAACCCGCTGTCGGAAAGCGAGGGCTCGCGCCGAAGCTACAGAGCCCCTGGGAGGGGCAATATACTGTGGTAGCGGCCCTCTCTGATGTCCACTATTGAATTCGCAGAGGGCGAAAAGGGACCGTCTGTGTCCAGTGGACGGCTTCTGAAAAAGAAGTGAAGTAGCCCCAGGAGCGGCGATGGAGGAACGTGGCAGACGCGACCGAGATGAGGACGAGCATTTGGACGGTGAGGGCGATGCAGCAGATTCAATGGTGACCATGAGCAGGTCTTGGGACAAGGAGATACCCCTCTGGGTGCCACGTGCCAAATTACCGCCGCCCACACCTCCTCCAGAGAGAACCCCAGCGAGGAGATGAGCGAAGAAAGAAAGCCGCGCTGGATGAAAGATTTTTGTGTTTTGAGAAACTGAATTTTATTTTAAATTTTTTATGTTTACTTTGTGTCAGGTTTAGATATGTCAGAGCAGACGTTCGCTGCTTGATAGGGGGGGATAGTGCTATGCCAGTGGGTCTTTGTCTCGGTGCGAAAAACATGTGTTTACATGAAGGGGACCGGGCAAACCTGACGCAGCTGGCTGTGAGCAGAGGAGCGGTAGGAGGAACAAGCCGGGAGACGCGGTTGGGTGCTGCTCCTGGAAGGACCTCGTGTGTGCCTTGTTACCTGATATAACCTTTGTGTTGGCCCTGTTATAAGCTGTATCGTTGCAGTGTGACAGCTGGTTTCCCCCCTGGATTGTGCCTATAGAAAAGTGTAGGGTAAATAAAGGAAAGACCTGTTCATTTTGTGTTTACTTCGTGCCCTGCCTCGCCACTTGGCGTTTCCCCTGGTGGTGTTCAGTGTTCACGACCCTGTGGATAGCACGCCGTCTGCCTAGCCTGCCTTGTGTTGGTGGCAGAGAGACGAGGCGGTCGGCGTAACAATATATATATATATACATATGTCTGTGTGTGTATGTGTATGTATATATATATATGTATATATATATATATATATATATATATATATATATATACAAACACACACACACACACACACACACGCACACACACACACACACACACACACACACACATATATATATATATCGGTCTCTCTCAATTCAATATTTGAGAGGTTATTTGGCAGTCTCACCCTTGCCTGATTGGATGCCCTTCCTAATCAACCGCGGTTCGTTGCACTTAACACCTGTGCCACGGCGGCGACTTCCCCTACGACACCTGTGTTTTTCTTCTCAAGGCGATAGGTCGTTTTCTCGCCGTGAGATCGGGCTCGAGCGAGCAATCAGAGCGCAGGCATTTTTACGACTGCCGCGACGGGGAATTGAACTCGGGACCACGAGGGTCGGACTCCAGTGCTCTAACCACCGGACCATCGCGGCAGTCATATATATGTGTGTGTGTGTGTGTGTGTGTATATGTGTGTGTGTGTGTGTGTGTGTGTGTGTGTGTGTGTGTGTGCATATATATGTATATATATATATATATATATATATATATATATATATATATATATATATATATATATATATATATATATTATATATATATATAGTATATATAGGTACCTTTAGTATATATATACATATATACATATATTGTGTGTGTGTGTGTGTGTGTGTGTGTGTGTGTGTGTGTGATGATAATAATAATAATAATAATAATATTCAGTTTATTGATTTTCAGGCAGCCAGAGGCTAAAAATATACATAGAAATACAGATAAAGAGACAAACTATATATACATACACATATAAACAACACACAACAAAGTAAACTAACAATCTATAACAGTAAAATAAACAGATAAACAAAAGCCAAGTACAAAATCAGGTGTGCTAGGATTTGAACTAGTAAATATGGACTAGTGTTCGTTGATGAGTCGAACTAGAGTGGGTACTGTGGTACCGGTGGTAGCGGTCAGTGCGGGCCCTGATGGGCACCAGTTTGTTGGCGGCGCGTAGGGCCCGGCGAGGCAGCGGCGCGTCGGGGAGCAGCAGGTCACGGTGGCGTGGATGGCACAGCAATTTTAGACCAAACTGCTGCAGTGGGGTTGTGTAGTGAGTGGTGAGGGAGGTGAGGCCTAGGGCAGCCAAGGCGCTGTCATGGCTGGTATAGACAGGGCCGAGAATGATCTTGGCTGCCCTTTTCTGCACCCTCTCAAGTTGTAGCAGCTGGGTGGCGGTGAGGAAGGGGCACCAGGCGGGGGAGGTGTAGGTCAATTTAGGCAGGATGAATAGCCTGTAGATATTCTGAAGCTCCGGGAGTGGATCGTCAAGGCACTTGAGGCGATGCAGCATGTGAAGTCTTTACAAGGCAGACCTCACGATGTCTCTGACGTGCTGCGTCCAGGAGAGCTTTTCGTCGATGGTGACGCTGAGCAGCTTGGTGGAACGGACAACGTCGAGCAGGTGGTTGTCCAACGTGAGGATGGGCGAGGGGGCGGGGTTGGTGGAGAAGTCGAACTGCATCACAACTAACTTCTGGCGATTGATGGTGACGTGATTTGCGGTGGTCCAGGAGAGGAGGTTGTTGAGGGTGCGCTGGATGGCAGAGTGGTCAGGACAGGAACTATCAATGGCAGTGGTGATGGTTGAGTCGTCCATGTATTTCCAACGATGCTCGGTATCAAGGAGAGCGTCGTTAATCATGACTAGGAAGCACAGGGGGCCCATTCTAGTCCCCTTGGGGACTCCGCACATGAGTGGCAGAAGGCTGGAAGCTTGACCCTGCACACACACGGCCTGTTGCCTGATGGAGAGAAAGACTGCCAGCCAGGGGATGAGGCACTCCCTGATGCCTGCAGAAGCTGCTGCTTTTGAGATGACCGTAGTGTGGTCCACCAAGTCGAAAGCTTTCTTGAAATCTATGAAGATGCTGGTGAAGGAGGATTTGCGCTTCTCGAGGTGGGCGTGGACGAACTCGAGGAAGCTGACAAGGAAGCTGTGGTGGAAGAGGAGCGCATGTTGCCGAACTGTCGAGTGTCAACGCTGGGTGCGAGGTCCTGGTAAGCTCCGCCGGTGACAAAGCTTTCACACAGCAAGCTGGGCAACAGAGTTATGGCGACGGGTCGTAGTTCACCGAATGAGGCGGGGCTTGGGGTTTTCCCGATGGCGATGACAAATGCAGTCTTCCATTGTGATGGGCACTTAGACTGTTGCAATGAGGCGTTTATTATGTAAGTAAGAGGAGTGGCAAGTTCCATTGCGAACTCCTTGATGAGGCGCATTGGCAGGTCAAGGGAGGTGGTGGCTCTCTTGAGGTGGATTTTCCCCAGCTTCTGAAGCACCTGGGACTGACTGACTATGGGAGCAAGTGAGCGGGCCGGCAGGTAGGCGGGGAGGCGGGTGGTGTCCAGGGAGGGTAGCTGCTGACAGATTGAGGCGAAGTGGTCATTGAGAGCCTCTGCTGCTTCACTGGGGCTAAGGTTGTTGGTGCATGGAAACGTGCACGGCCGATTTGCAAGGCCGCACAGCTCCCAAACTTTTCTGTACCATTGGCTGGGCTATAGGTGTTGTAGTTTGCTGTGGTAGAAGGTTTTCTTGGCTGTTTTTATTTCCCTGATGACTGTGTTGCGGAGTGATTTGTAGGCGATGTTGTGCGAATGGAAGGCTTGATTTCTCTGTTGAATGAGGCGTTTGATGCGGCCCGTGATCCAAGGCAGGTCTGATGGTTGTATACTAAGTGACTTTTCCGGAAAGAAGTGGTGAAAAGCCGTAGTGACGGTCGAGAGATAGTGGTGCCATTTGTCCTCCACATCAACAGCGGTAAGAACGTCAGTCCACAGGTGTTGGGTAATCCACTGGCCAAATTGTATGATTGAGGACTGTGTGAGTGGCCTGTATTTCCTGGTCTTCATCTGCTTTGGCCGAGAGATGGTGGGCGAAGGCAGCCGTAACATTGATACGTGTCTGCTGCGGCTGACAGGAGAATACGGTAGAGGAGGCTGGTACCAGTCATGTAAATCGGTAAGGATCAAATCCAGGGTTCTTTGTTCATAAGTGGGAAAGTTTACTACTTGTGACAGATGGAGCTCAATTTGCAGGTCGAAGGTGTCTATTTCATTAAAATCACCACATATTATCATATTGCATGACGTTATTGCACACGCAGGTCAGTGGTGTAGGTCAGGTGGCTGAGTAGCAGTTGTTTGGTGGGGGCTCGTGGGGGGTGGTAAATCACACAGCAGATGAGGGACGCGGCGAGGCTAGGGTGGTGAGGAGGGGTGACCCACACCCACAACACTTCCAGGTCAACCGGAACTTCCACGTCCAAGGGGGTGGGCGAGAGGTCGTTATGGGACAACAGGATAACCCCTCCTCCACGTTTGTTAGTGCGGAGGCGATGGAACATGCTGTAGCCAGGTATATGTATGGTATCAGCATGGATCTGCCACGCCTGTGTGATGGCTACAATTCCCGGTGATTCAGACGTGATGATAGTGTGCAGCTCGTCTATTTTGTTGTTGAGGGATGTGACATTAGGCAGGAGTACACTCTACCAGAGTCGGGGAACTTCAAAATGTCGGTAGGGTTTAGCTGGCTGGGCCTTCTTTTGCTTGTTCCTAGTCCGGAGTTTGGGAATGCACCGTTGAGTGTGACAGCCTCCTTTGCTACCCCGGGCATGAAAAATTTCTAAATTCTTTAATCTTTGTATCAGTTAACTGTGACTTAAGAGAATATAATGTTTTTCTGTTGTACCGAAGAAGCACCATACTTAAAATCAGCGGAACACAAATCCAGAGAAAGAGGGAAGGCAGTAGGTGGGGGCCGATGTATCGCAATATGTGTGTGTGTGTGTGTGTGTAGGTGTGTGTGTGTGTGTAGGTGTGTGTGTGTGGGTGGGTGGGTGTGTGTTTATATATATATACATATATATATATATATACGTATATATAGATATATATATGAATGTGTGTGTATATATATATATATATATATATATATATATATATATATATATATATATATGTATATATACATACATATACATATACACGGTGTGTGAGTGTGTGTGTGTGTGTAATAATAATAATAATCGGTTTATTGATTTTCATGCAGCCACAGGCTGAAAATATACATAGAAATACAGATAGAGAGACAAACTATATATACATAAACATATAAACAACACATAACAAAGTAAACTAACAATCAATAACAACAAAATAAACAGATAAACAAAAGCCAAATACAAAATCAGGTGAGCTAGGATTGGACAAGTAAATATGGACTAGTGTTCGTTGATGAGTCGGACTAGAGTGGGTATTGTGCTCCAGTGGTAGCGGTCAGTGTGGGCCCTGGTGGGCGCCAGTTTGTTGGTTGCGCGTAGGGCCCGGCGAGGCGGCGGCGAGGCGGGGGGCAGCAGGTCACGGTGGCGTGGATGGCACAGCAATTTTAGACCAAACTGCTGCAGTGAGGTTTAGTAGTGAGTGGCGAGGGAGGTGAGGCCTAGGGCAGCCAGGGCGCTGTCATAGCTGGTATAGACAGGGCCGAGATTGATTGATTATTCAAAATTATCTGCCGCGTCAACAGCTAAGGTCACTAGCGGCGAATGCCTTGTTAAATAGAAATATTAAAATATTTAAAACTTTAAAAATCTATGAATAAATATTTTACAAATAACAATAAACAAATAAAAAATCAAAGCATAAATATTATGCTTTAAGTATATAAAAATTTTGATAAACATTATGCAAATAAATTTTTTGAAAATATTAGTCCCCCAAAGGAAACAAATAAGCCCCCTCTATGTCACAATCCCCCCCAATACTTTTTTTCATGTATTGGGGGAGAAAATAACGTTTTGGTCTGAGAATGTTGCAACTTTCCCTACATGTGCGACGTTAATGGCTCTTGGCATCCTTCACAAAGTGTTTTGATTTTAGCAATCATCGGCCCATGGTCAGTCTTGTGGACCGATTCTTAGTCTTGTTAATGAAATTTCCCCTTTTTGGGTTTAGGGGGATGCAGTCCCCCAACTCCCAAGGTCATCTTAATCTCTCGCTTTTTGTTTCTGGGGGGTATGCCTCCTTTTTTCCTTCCATTTTTGCGAAGAAACTCCTTGTGCGGGGTTTCGGGTCGGTGGTGGGGAGAAAAAACGAGCATCAAAAGGCTGAGCAGCATGTTTCCCTTTGATCAGCTCGCCTTTCCCCACTGATCCCAAAACATGCGCGGGCACCCAACACAAGTTACTTTTGCGTGTTGACATCAGTGCAACCAATCTTGAACCCCCCTTTCTATGGATGGATGATTTTAAAGCTCTTGATTGCGCAAGTGTGTGTTGTAAGAAGCTTTGGGGGGAAAAGGTTGGGGGGAAAGGGGGAGGGCTAGAACCGAAGCAAAGGACTTTTCCCGGCTGTGCAAAAAGCACACGGGCCGTGCTTTGCCCCTGGAAAACTAAATTTTTCCCGCTCCTTATTACCAATACTTCCTTTTTTAAATTTTTTACTTTTTCTTGCTTTTTAAACTTCATGGCCTCTTTTCAGTGGTAACAGCATAGGATTGATAGTTTTTCATCCCTTGTGACCTGTTGTACCACACCTTACACATACTCTTGGTTTCCATTTCTTTAAAACGCAAGAGTTGGTCCATGCCCAAACCCCGGCAGTGGGAAACACCGCATAGGGTTGGGCACATATGGCTTTACCTTGGTGGTACATGCTAAATTAACCCATTTTAAGGACTAACGGTAAA
>NC_051387.1:30010586-30015586 GCF_015228065.2 Penaeus monodon | reverse complement strand
AGAGACTATATTGAAAGAAAGTTATGGGGAAGGGGACAGACAGGGTTTGCAGTGGGAGTATTCATGCAATCTTCCTTGTGTATGTATGGGGGGCTGGAATAAAAAAGGATAGGAAGTCAGTTCAATGAGGCTGGAAGAATAAATCCCTTTTGTAAAACAACATCGGGGTTTTATGCTTGTTAACATAACTGTATTTTGTAGTAGCCTTGAGTAAAATAATAAGGAAATGGGGGAAAATGAAGAAAAAAACGCCAAACCCGAACCACGAATTTCAGAAAAATGGGCACTGACCTAAAAGTTATGGTTTGCAATGACGCCCCTGGGCAAGTGGCATATTTGTTCAAGTCCCAGAGGCGATAAGTGCAAACAAATGGGAGAGTGGTTTTTGCACATTTATCTAAGAAACGCGGGGGAAAAAAATACCTCCGTAAAGGGGATTTTAGAATGAGTAATGTTGGTGTTTAAAGTAAAGAAGGTGTTATTTGTTTTGTAGGGGAATGGTGAATGAAATAAGCCTTAAAGGGTAGTCTAGGCGAGAGGGGAAATAAGTACGGGAAAACCCCAAAATTGTGAGGTAAATTTAGATAGAGTGAACTGAATTCGTCGCTTTAGGGGAAAAAAGAGGTTTAAACATTAGCAGAGGAGATTTTGTGGAAATGGGGCGTAATCATGTGGAGAAAATGAGCCTAGGAACACTTCGCCTGCTTTTGCTAAAATCACGAGTTGGTTTTTGAGTTAATATTTTTTAAAAATTTATTAATTGCACCTGGTAAGATCTTTTTTAAACGCGGTTCTGTGAAAGGGTTAGATTATTGAGCTTTGTGGAAGGTTTTAAAAAGGTTGAGTTAACGCTGGAATCTCTCGTAACTCGTGAACATTGGGGCAATATGTTGACCGAATCGTGCTCAAATCTGTGAGAAATTGTTGATATTATTCTGATTTTCGGGAATTTTAAAAGTGAAGGACATCATCTAAAACGCCAAATACGCTTGAGCAATTTTCCGACAGCATTAATTAATCCTCTCGTAACGATGTTTAGTTTCAAAGAAGAGAGCGATTTGGTAGAATTAATTTGACTGTCAAAAAGAGAGAATTGCTGCTGCGTTAACTGTTCACAGGTACCTGCCTTTGAATGATGCATTTTACTAGGTTAAAAGTAGCCGGCTGGAGAACCAAAATTTTGATTTCCCACATTGTTTTTTTTGGGAAGACTACCCCAAGGTCCTCAACGAAGGCTCGGGTCTGCCCAACCCTGGCGGTGGCAGACGAAAAAGTGAAGAGTGATAACCCCAAAAAAGTATAAGATCTGGAAGAAAAAAATAAAATTAGTGTTCGTGGGCCGGGGGAGAATGTACTTGTGAGCAGCTTAGACTCAAATGAGACCAAATTGTTCCCTGACTGTATGCATTTAATGGGGCTTTGTTGTTCTTTTCATTAATTACTCTAAATGGACCCTTTAAATCTAGAGCCTTTACTAATACTGAGTTCTGGTTTTACTTTTCTAAAACTGTGCCCAGCTTCAATTCCTTTTTGGCGGGCAACTTTTGGGTTTAAAGACAGTATTTTGGGAATTTGTCAAAAGCTTCTTTTCGATCTGAAGATTGACTTTTTCTATTTAAAAGATTTCAGCAAATAAAACATTTTAAAGAAGGAACTTTATTTTCATCAAAAGGTCATAGGGATCCCTTTTATCCATTTCATTAAAAAAAATGTGGGGGGACACCTAAGGAAAAATGGAAAAGTACTATTAAACAAGACTGGATTGTCAAAGTGACTCATCCCCTATGTCGATGTCGCTCGCAAACGATCTCATTAATGAGAGGATGGAGGAGTTGAGTCTTTCTGTAAACCCTTACTTTTTTGGGGGGTAAGGGGGAATGTTAACACGAGTACATTTACGTATCACTAACTTATCCAGACCTTGTTATGAAATTCATCCCGTTTTCATAGAAAAAAAACTGGGGCTAAAATCTATAAAAATCGGGAAAGCATGAGCAACAACATTTTCTGTTTGTTGGGCCGGGACTAGTTCACAAAAACAGTGAAATTTTCAAAGAAGACTAAAATATAAAGATTTCCCTTTCGGAAGGTAAAAACCTGACAATGTGTCGCAAAAGACTTCTGGAAAAGGAAAATCTGGAAAGTCATATTTTATGCGGGGCGGGTCATTGCTATTTCCTTTGTAATAAGGGGATTGCTTACAAACTGACATGTTAGCAAATTTTCTAATAGGTTGGGAAAAAAAAGCGTTGCTGGCTAAATGAAATTGCTTATACTTACCCCATGTGCAGCTTCTTTCGATTCATGGGGAAAAGAGGAAAAGGGTTTGACTTTAAATTCGGAATAAAAAAAGTTTTTTCGAGATGCCTTTACTTTCTTGTCCTTAACGGATTGTGAAAATAGACCTTGCATCGAGTACAGTTGACTTCTCGAACAGTCCCGCTAGGGGAGGTCTTTTATTTCTTTCTAAGGGTTTATTAAGGGGCCGTACGATTACATTACGTTGCGCTAGCCGGATCTCGTCCCCCGTGGGGGGGTCCAGGGGGGGTCGCTGGAGCGCCAAGACCGGGAGGTAAAAGAATGAAAGGGGGCGGAACGGCGACCGTTAAAAATGTCAGGGGCCGGGTCTCGTCCTCCGAGGATCCTCACGGTAGGCGCGGGAGTATTTTCCAGATCGGGGCAAATTTGAGAATTCACCTTGGGGAGGGAAAGGGGGGCGAGGAGCAGATTCAACGGGTTTTTGGGGCTCAGAGAGGGGGGCGCGTGATAGCGCGTCGGCAACGACATTTTGCTTCCCGGGTAAAAAAAAATGATGCGTCAAAATCTGCTAGAACTTCAAATTTCGGGGCGGTCGTCCATGGGGTCCCTACCTTTTAATATGGACGTGAGGGGGGAAAGATAGGTGATTCTATCATATCCCAAGATTTCTCTCGAAGTGACGGGGGACCCATGTGAAATTAGTGTTCACGGTCCGTCGTATTAGCGTTTCTCCCTGAAATTGGGGCGCGACTTGCAAAAACAAAGGGCTGCGTTTTTTTTCCCAAAAGGGCCTTTTTTGGGGGGTACTGCTCCAAGGGCCCGAGGTTTGAGGGTCAGTGGGGAGGACAAAGGGGAATTTAAAACGGGGAAGGCAAGAGTGGAGCCTCAAAATTTGTCGCGACTTAAAATTGTAAAAGCGGCTTTTTTTTCGTTGTCCCTGCCAAATAGAACCCTTTTTTTGGAGATGAGTAAGCGGGTTTTGCGAGAACCCCTACTTTAATGAAAGGACTGAAAAACCGAAAAGGCCCCAAAAAAATTTTAAATTTCCCTTTTGGTTCTTAGGTGTTGGAAAGTCCAATGGCTTTAACTTTTGAGTCATTAGGTGGGGAATTTAGATACAAGGGATGGCCTAAGAATTCTAACTTGATTGAAGAATGACATTGCTAGGGGGAAAATTAAACCGGGGAGTTGATGCCTATTGAAAAAACCACGCAATTTTTTCTCGTTTCAGAGAGGGAGGGTGGCAAATTAAAATATCATCTAAATACACGAGGCCTGTCATTAATTAATCCTGATAGTACAGTGACATTTAACGCTTTCAGCAGCCCTAGGAACTTGCAGGAAGCCTTTAGCAAAGGGAATAGTTGAAAAAAAACTTTTTTAAGCCAATGTCTTTCAAAACAATCTAAAAATTTGGAATTAAGAAGGGTTTCTGGGACTGTTACTTTATTCCCTTGCGATAGTCGACCACGGGGGGAAAATATTATCCTTCTTTGAACAAGGAGGAGGGGGGGGCCCAGGGTGAATTGCTTGGTTTTAAAAAGATTCATGTCTAACATTTTTTTAACTTCCCTTTTTCCCAACCTGTCGCTTTGAATGGGGTCTTATAAATTGATGTAGAAGGGTTGCATCAGCTCGGGGTAATGGGTACTGAAGCAATGTTTTTTTCCGATAGGAAAACCTTTGGGTTTGGGTACGCTTGGGAATTCTTTAAACAAGTTATTTTAAAAAACATATCCTTCAGAAATCTAAATTTTGTTCAGAACTGATAAACTTGCCCTCAGGGGAAGATGATGTTGCCCGTGGGAGAAAAAACAGGGAGGGGGCAGGTAAAACAAATTGTAGATAGGGAAGTCTGTGAATTCATAGGATATTACAGGTACACCAGCGTAAAAAGTCAATGGGGGGTGGGTCGATTAAAAACAGCACCGACATTTTATTAGTAATATTAACAAAAGGGAAAGGGAATTTGCCAACCTTTTACTCGTATATTTCAGGTTATCAAAGCAGTACCATTTGCCGAAGGACAAAAACGTCTATCGTAAACTGAAATGCCGAAAAAGTAGTTTTAGCACTAGCAATAAACCATTATCATTAGCGGTCCAGGGTTTTGCAAAATGTCAAAGGTTTTCCGCGAAGGTTTTCGTGAAGTGGTGTCATATCGGGGCCGGGGGGGAGGAGGCGCAGCGAGAGGAGAGATGAAACGAGGGGGGGTGGGAGGGGGAGGGGGGTGGTGGGGGAGAGGAAGGGGAGTGAGGTGCAGAGAAGGGGGGACTATGGTCATGTGTAACTCATAATTTCATTGCGGGGGTGAAGGGGTTTGGTATGCGTCCATAGGCAAGAGGGAGTCCTTAAAAAGGGAATTCTGACCTTAAAAATAATGCTATACTCGAGGGGGGAGGGGAAATTTTCCCTTTCGGTATAAGAAAACATGACCCAACAAAAGGTGTCCCGGGGTAAAATCAGATTCTATCGATAAACATGTGACAAAAAAAATTTACTCCAAAAGAAATGTTTTAAAGGGCTTTGTGCCAAAGGATACCTTATCTCCTTTTATCCCGCAATGGGGGTTTGACTCAGTTGCAAATCTAATGATAATTCAAAATTCCGCAAGGTATCCAACGAGACCACAGAACAAGAAGATCCCGTGTCTAAGAAGAAATATGCAGGCTTGCCATTTAATATAGATGGAAGCCATGGCGGCTGAGTGATATCATTAGGGATGCAACTAGTTGAGACAA
>NC_051387.1:30000586-30003086 GCF_015228065.2 Penaeus monodon | reverse complement strand
TGAATAAGAATTGAGAAAAGTATAATATGTATAACTAAGAATATTAATTGCAGGACGTATTATAATAGCATAAATACTTCGTTTAATGATAGACGTTTTGTCATCATTTTCACTATAAGTGCTTGTCTTCGATATTATTGGAATGACTTTCAATCTTTTATAAAATTATTGTTTCCTAGATTCCGTAATGCAAGGGAGCAGGTCGCTGCGCTTTTTGTTGGGTCGTGCGAGGAGGCTCAACTAACCTGCGCCAAATATAAAATGCGAAGGTGTAACATACAGCCATAATATGTGATGTCATGATACATTTACTCTCCCAGCTCGACAGTTCAGGGATAATATAAATATGTTACACAAATGTAGGATCTGTTTTGAAATTCATTATATATAGTTTCTCATACATTGATTACTCCGCAGCTTCTATTAGTATCTAAACGGGATTTATGCAGATGTGCATATATTGCACATCTGCATAAATCCCGTTTAGATACTAACAGAAGCTGCGGAGTAATCAATGTATGAGAAACTATATATAATGAATTCATTTCGCAGCTTGATAGGAAACATGAGTATTTTTTGTCAATGAATGAAGTAATAAGGAAAAATCTTCACATCGGATAACAATTACTGCATGATTTTTTAACACGCTTTTTTACATCTTACTTTACCCAATAACGGCATCGTAACTTGATAAATTATATTTAGTATAACGGTTATGAATAAATGCCGTTTATGCAAATAACGAAGGAGAAGGGGGACTCCTTAGGGTAAGGAGGGGTAAAACTAAGGGCAGTTAGCTACCTTAAAATGAAAACATAAAGTAATAAAGAAGGGGGCGATAACCCTTTGCTTGGAGAGAGATTGGTAATACCGTATGCCAGTGAGGTACACAGTGTTAAAACTCTCCAAGCACGCCAAGGATGAGCATTCCCCTGTGGCCAATGGGACGGGACGACGTTACTCTGTGGAACAAATGGTGCCTCGAGTTACAATCGTATAACGTGCACATGATCCCATATTTCACTCCCGGGATCGCGAGGGCCAATCGTGAACATTCGGGACCATGGACTGGCTTGCACCATTTCCGCAGAGCCTTAGCCAACGGCGGTGAAAGACTTGCTCAGCAGATGAATAACAGTGTTGATTACTGAATATTGCCGTGAGAGATAGAAGTGTCGTATTTAGCTAGATTGGTTAATCACATTCGCGTCAAGTTAGGATACTGTGCACAGTTTGTGTTTTAGACAGATATGTAGATAGATAGATTGATACATACACGGTTGGATGTATAGATAGACAGACGAAGAACTAGACGTAGATATAAATATGGATACACACACATGTGTATATACGTGTGTATACATTTGTATACATATGTAGATATATGTATATGTACGTACATATATGTATATATTGGTTCATACAAATATACATACATACGTACACACACACACACACACACACACACACACACACACACACACACACACACACACACACACACACACACACACACACATATATATGTATGTATATATATATATATATATATATATATATATATATATAATATATATATATATATATGTATGTATGTATGTATGTATGTATGTATGTATAGACAAAAATTGTAAATACAAAAACGTAAAGAATAACAGTATATACATAGATACAAAATGCAAGTGATAAACATGAAATAACCATATAATATCAGCATACAATTGAAATAAAATAACGTACATAAGCAGTGACAACCAATATGGTAAAACTAACCAAAAGTGGGTGGTTGGGAGGGAAGATCTATTGCGTGAATAAGGTGGTTGCGGTGGTTGTGTGGTTTAACTCAGGTTTCATCCTCTGAATCAGCAGGGATTCTGAGATAAGGTTAGGGCGGGGGGAGTGCGAGGATGGAATACTAAAATTTGTGTTACAGAAAGGGTGTGAGTGAAGTTGAGAATGTTCTCTTATTGCCGAGAAAGCTGGTTTACTCAGCGGAAGGCCAGTCCTGAGGGATTTGCCTTGTGTTCTAGGATGCGGTGCCGTAACCATCGTGAGGTAGACCCCACGTACCGAGCTTGGCAGCAAATAAGTAGACTACATTAGAATACAAATCAGAGTTACAAATTTTAGAAATTTTACAATATTGTTAGTGTTTTAATGAAGATATTGTTAATATTAGTGAAGACAAAAGTGAATTTAATTTGGGGAAATTAATGTGTAACAATGATTTTAGCTGCTTCCTAATTTCAAACCTTAAAACTACCCATATACGGTAGTTTAACATAACTATAGTCTTTTTTAACAATAGAAGCAGTGGGTTGGTTTGAGAATATTTTACAAAGGAAAGTTTTCGTAATTCTATCAAATGGATAACCATTAGTTATAAAGAATTCTTTAAGAAACAACATTTCGTCATGAAAAGTTGACTAGTTGCTAGAGAGGTTATAGGCTCGAGTGATTAGAGTTTTGTTGCTGTTGATATTGTATGGAGTGTCACTAA
>NC_051387.1:29990586-29993086 GCF_015228065.2 Penaeus monodon | reverse complement strand
GTAAGGAGGCGTACCCTGCGGCTGTGGAAGAGATGATCGTGGTCCTGGCCCGCGATTTCTTTGTTGACGCTTTGCAGGACCAGCAGCTGCAAATCTACGTCAAGCAGGCACACCCTGAGGACCTGCAGGTGGCGCTGGCGAGGGCCTGGGAGTTCGAGGCCCTTCCTGAAGGCAACCAGTGGCCTAGGATCAGCTGCTCAAACCCCCCCATGACTTCCGGGGGCCCGAAGGCTAAAGTGGAGAAGGTAGCATTGAGGAAGGTGAGTCCGGCACTTTCCAAGGCTTGTGTTGGGGCTGCGGAGAGGGAGGGCACAGACGTAGTCGGTGTCGGAGGGAGCGGAGAACACGTCCTCTCAACCGGACGGATTCTGATGCCTTCCAGCAGTGCTGCAAGGTCACCATCCGAGTGCATGTCCTAAGGCTAAGGAAGTGGTACAGGCGGAAAACTCAGACAGGCTGGAGAAGAGGGCCGAAACCCAGCCGTCCTCGGTTCCCGGGCCCCGACTTGGGTAAGCTGCCGTCGAACCAGTACGATGCAGGTGAAGGGCTCAGTAGATGGGAAGCCATGCCGCCTGACAATGGACACTGGGGCTGAGAAGACTCTAGTGCGGCCTGATATGTTGGCCACTATGCGACTTCCAGACGCCCCACAAAGACTGTGTGGTGTCACGGGGCATTGTGTGCAGCTCAAGGGGCCAGTGGAGGCTCGTATTGGCGTGGGCAGCACGGTGCGCGGCTGCCGGTGTATGTGGCCGATCTGGACGAGCACTGCTTGGCTGGGCCTTGACTACCCGACACAGAGTAAGGCGTGTGTCGACCTTGGACGGAAGCTGGTGAGGGTGCACGGTGAAGATGTGCCCTTGCTTCCAGAGGTTGGCTGTGCAGAGGTAGTTACGGCTGAACGACTGCACCTTGCCCCCAGGACCCGAGTCTAGAATCGGTGTCGACTGTCAAGAGTGATGCGTGGAGTAGAGGGCCTCGTGGAGCCCATTCAAAACCTGCAGCTGGCTGATGGCGTAGTGGTTGGGCGGAGCCTTGTTGGACCAGGGGAGGGGTTAGTTACAGTGTTGGTAGCTAACTTCTCCAATAAGGACCTGAAGGTGCCAGCTGGTGCAAAACTGGGCACTTGTGAGGAAGTGGAGCGTCCAGAAGAGTCGTCGGGGAGCAAGGAGTTGGTTGGTGTGGGGCCGTTGCCTGACTTCCTCGAGGACTTGGCGGACCGGCTGTGGGAAATTTCCATGGGCCAGGAAGCTACTCCCGGGGCCATGGTGAAAAAAAGATGGGCGTTAGCCCCAGTAGCGGCGATGAGGACGTGGCAGACGCTGACTGAAATGAGGACGAGCATTTGGACGGTGAGGGCGATGCAACAGACATCAATGGTGACCATGAGCCAGGTCTTGGAGCAGGAGATACCCCTCTGGGTGCCACTGCCAATCTACCACCGCCCACACCTCCAGAGCAACCCCAACGAGAGCGAAGAAAGCCGCGCTGGATGAAAGATTTTTGTGTTTCTGAGAACTGATTTCAATTACGGTTACTTTTTTTTGAAGAATTTTGTTTTGTTCCTGAGGACTAATTTTATTTAAATTTCTGTATTTGTTTCAGGTTTAGGTATGTCAGAGCAGACGGGTCGTCTCTTGATAGGGGGGATAAAATGCTACGCCAGTGGGTCTTTGTCTCTGTGCGAAACATGTGGTTAACATGGAAAGGATGACCTGGGCATGTGTTTAACATGAAAAGGACCTGGGCAAACATGACGCAACTGGCTGTGAGCGGAGGAGCGGAGGAACAAGCCAAGAGAGGTGGAGTTGGGTGCTGCTCCTGTGAAGACCTCGTGTGTGCCCTTGTGACCTGATATACTTTGTGTTGCCCTGTTATAAGCTATATCGTGCAGTGTGACATGCTGGTTTCCCCCTGTATTGTGCCTATAGAAAAGTGTACGGGTAAATAACTTGTGTAAATTAAAGGAAAGACTGTCATTTTGTGTTTATTTCGTGCCCTGCCTCGCCACGTGGCGTTTCCCCTCATGGTGTTCTGGGACGCTGTGGTGCTCGGTGCCTCTTGGAGCTGCTCAGTGTTCACGACCCTGTGGATAACACGCCGTCTGCCTAGCCTGCTTTGTGTTGGTGGCAGAGAGACAAGGCGGCCGGCGTAACAATATATACATACATGTGTATGTGTAAGTGTATGTGTGTGTGGATATATTATATATTTTAAAATAAAATAATATATATATATATATATATATATATAAATAAAATATATATATATATATATATATATATATATATATACATATTACATACATGTGTATGTGTAAGTGTGTGTGTGTGTGGATATATATATATATATATATTTTATATATATATATATATATATATATATATATTAATTGTGTGTGTGTGTGTGTGTGTGTGGGTGTGTGTGGGTGTGTGTGTGCGTATATAACATATAATATATATGTATGCATATATTATATATATATATATATATATATATA
>NC_051387.1:29981738-29986738 GCF_015228065.2 Penaeus monodon | reverse complement strand
GCTTGAAAAAAATACACTCCTGGCGCCTTACTGCTTTAAAAGGGAAAAGGGGGGGACTAGGGGGGAAGGCTAGTTCGGATATGAAAAAATTTCGTGCAACAAGAAAAAAACGAAAGTTAGTAAAAATCGAATATTTATAAAAATGTTTTTACTTTTTTATTATTTTTTTTGTTTTATATATGTATTATTATTCTTTTTTTCTTGTTTTGTTTTTTTTTCTTATAATACTATATGACATAGGTTACTGGTATTGCCAGAATCAGGGGTGGGTTTTACTTGCTTGTTTTTCCTTTAATCGCCTGTAGGTATGCATACCGCTCCCAGGGTTATTAGAAACTACAATTCCGGCGAGGGAAACGTATACGGGTAAATGTAGATTGCGTGGAAGGGGCTGAGGGGGGGTAATGCATCAACTGTTGAAAAGTGGCTCTGTTGAGAACTATTTGGGAAAGAAAATATTATAGATGAAAGACACCGAATGGGTTGCAGGTAGGAGGTTTCATTGAAATCTTCCTTGTGTATGTATGGTGGCGGGAAATAAAAAGGAAAAGGAAGTCATTCCATGAGGCTGGAAGAACAAATTACCTTGTAAACACACAGGGTTTGCTTGTTACCAAAACTGTAGTTGTATACCTTGAAGAAAAATAAAAAGGAAGCGGGAAAGGGAAGAGAAAGGGCCTAACCGACCACAAATTTCAGAAATTGCTTGACCATAATGTTATATTTGAAATGACGCCCTGGAGCAAGAGGGCATATTTGTGTCAATGCCAGAGGGATAAAGTGCAAAAAAAATGTCGAGGAGGGTCTATGCACAGTTATTAAAAAATCTTGCTGATGGGAAAAAAATAGTTTGGCCGTAAAGGTTTTTAAAAATGAGTGAATGTTGTTGTTTAAAGTGGAAGGTTTATTTGTTTTGTTGGGGAATGGGTGAATGCAATAAGCCTTAAAGGGTAGTCTCGGGGGAGAGTGGAAAGTACAGAAGACCTAAATTGTGAGGTAAGATTTTAGAGTAGAGTAGACGAATTCGTCGCTTTGGGGAAAAAGGGGCTTAACTTTACAGAGGAGATATTGTGGAGATGGGCTAAGTCAGGGGGAAAAATGAGACGGAAGCACTTCCCCTCTGTTGCTGAAATAAAAGGGTTGGGGTTATTGGTTAATTATTTATAATCTTTTTAAATTGTCACCTGGTAATAGCTTTTTTAAACGCGAGTTCTGTGAAATGGTTAAGTTTTTGAGCTTTGTGGGGGGTTTTTTCAAGGTTGGTTAACGCTTTGAAATGCTCTCTGTCTCGTAAACATTAGTGGCATAGTGTTGACGCATGTCGATGCGTCAAATCTGTGGTGATTGTTCTGATTTTATTCTATATTCTGAGAATTTAGAAGTGAAGGTATCCACTAAAACGCCAAATAACGTGTGGCAATTTTTTTCCGACAGCATTAATTAAATCCTCGTCGTTAACTTTTATGTTCTAAAAAAGAAGAGCTGTTGGGGATAAAATTTAAAGTGCACTGTCAAGAAGAGAATTTGCTGTGCTTAACTGTTTCAGAGTTACCTGCCTTAAGTGATGCTATTTTACGTAGGTGAAAGTGCCAGGCTGGAACTCGAATTTTTGACCCCCCACATTTTTTGTTTTGGGGTAAGACTACCCAGGTCCTCACGAAGGCCCCTGGTACTGCGCCAACCTAGGGGGGGGGCAGGGCGGTCGCAGACGACAAAGTAAAAATGATAACCCCCAAAATAGTAAATCTGGAAGATAAAATCAATTATTGTTCGTGGGCCGGGGAAAATAGTATTGTGAGCAAGCTTTAGGACTCGAAATGAGACCAAGATTGTTCCCCTGACTGTTGCTTTTTAATGTAGGCCTTGTTGTTTTTTTACATTAATTACTCAAAATGGACCTTCAAATCTGGAGCAAGTTTTGACTTAATACGGGTTGCGGGTTGCTTTTTCAAAATACTGGGCTCCAGCAAAATTCTTGGGCGGGAAACTTTTGTTTTGAATGACAGTATTTTATCTCGGGATTAGTAAAATGCTTCTTTTGATCTAAAAGATTGACTTTGTTTCTATTTAAAAGATTTCGCATAATTCATTATATAAAGGGAACTTGATTTCATCAAAGGGGTCATAGGGTATCTTTTATCCTTTAAATAAAAAAAAAATGGGGGGTATCCCCTAAGGAGAATAAAATGTACTATTAATACAAGACGGATTGTCAAGTGACTCTCCCATATGCCGATGTCGCATCAAAAAGCGATCTCTTAATGGAGGATGGAGGATTTGAGCCTTTCTGTAATCCCATTATTTTGGGGGGCGGTAAGGGGAATTTAAACGAGTTACATTCTATATCACAAAACTTATCCATGACCTTGTTTGGAAATTCAGTCCCGTTATCAGTAAAAAAATACATGGGGGGCTAAAATATCTATACAGAAGTCGTGGAAGCATGAGCAAAAACATTTGCTGTTTGTTGGGCAGGGGGACTAGTTCAAAAACGGTGAAGTTTAAATGAAGACTAAAATTAACGATTTCCTTGCGAAAAGGTAAAAACCCTGACAATGTTGCAAGAGCCTTCGGAAAGGGTCGGGAATTCTATTTAAATGCGGGGGGGGTATTGCTATTTCCTTTTTGTAAAAAGGGCATTGCTTACAAGACTGAACAGCTTAGAAAATTTGCATGAGGTGGGGGAAGTAAAATTGCCTTTATCTTACCACAGTGTGCAGCTTCTTTCGTTTCGGGGAAAGGGGAAGGATTCGACCTTCAAATTTTCAGGAATAATAAAAGTTTCGAGACCCTTGAGCTTTCTTGTCCTATATCGGACTTGTAAAAAGTGCCGTTAGCATCGAGGTACAGTTGACTTACTCGAACTGTCTGCTAGGGGGAGGTCTTCATTTCTTTCTAAGGTTTTGGTTTAAAGGGGGCCGTCAGATTATCATGACGTTGCGCTAGCCGGATCTCGTCCTCCGTCCTCCTGGAGTACAGCTGGACAGAAAACCCGGGGGAGGTAACGGATGATGGGTCGAACGGCACCTAACATGTGCACCCGGGATCTCGTCCTCCGGGGATCCTCAAGGGTAGCGGGGCGATTTACCAAGAGGGTGCATGTAAAAATTTCACCTTGGGGGGAGGCAAAGGTGGGCGAGAGCAGTTTAAAGGGGGTTGGGGGAGGTCAAAAGGGGGGGGGGGAGCGCTGATGCGGTCGGCAAAAATTTTTTGTTTCCCCGGGAAAATAAACAATGATGCCGTAAAACTCTCTTAAACTTAAATTGCGGGGGCGCGTCGTCCGGGGGTCCCTCCCTTTTAAATATGAACGTGGGGGGGAATGATCAGTGTGCACTTCTATTGATACCCCAAAATTAGCTCTCGAAAGTGCGGGGGACCCATGTGATATTTATTATTCACGGTCCGTCGTATGATAGCTTTTTTCTCCGCTGAAATTAGGGCGCGACTTCAAAACAATGGGCCTCTTTTTCCAGAATGGCCATGTTTCTGGTGGAGACTGCTCCAAACCCGGGGTTTTAGGGATCAGTGTGGGACAAAAGCAAAATTTAATCGGGAAGGCTGAGTGAGCCCCAATTAGTCGCGTTAAGAGTTGTAAATGCGGCTTTTTTCCCCGTTTCACTGCCAAAAAAACCTTTTTTAAGGAGATGATAAGCTGTCGCGTGAACCCGTAACCTTGATGAAAGGCCTGTAAAAACCGAAAGGCCTAAAAATGATTTCAATTCCCTTTTGGTTCTTAGGTGTTTTGGAAAATCGGCAATGGCTTTAACTTTTGGTCTTAGGGGCAAAACCTTTAGATGACAAGGGATGGGCCCAAGAAATTTTAACTTAGATTTTAAAAAACTGACACTTGCTAGGTTGAATAGTTAAACCTGCAGTTATGCCTTTGAAAAAAGACGCAATTTTTCTCGGTTCAAGAGGAAGGTGACAATTAAAAAAATATCTAAATAAAGAGGACCTATCTTAAATTAAACCTATAGTAAAATGACATTAATCGAAAAAGTAAGGGAGAAATGAGAAGCCAAAGGGCATACAAAAATTCAATGCCCATATGATCAGAAAGCCCTATATGCCGCTCTCGGAGCCCCAGGGACTTGCGGGAAACCTTTTCAAGGGAATAGTTGAAAAAATCTATTAAGCCCAAAGTCTTGCAACAAAATCAAGATTAGGGAAATTTGGGAAAGGGGTTTTGGCACTGTTACTTTTTCAAATTGCGATAGTCGACCACTGGGCGGAAAGTATTTCCTTCTTTTTAACAAGGGGAGGGGAGGCCCAGGGGGAATTGCTTGGGTTTAATAAATTCATTCTAACATTTTTTAAATTTCCTTTTTTCCCAAGGCCTGCGCTTTGAATGAGGGTCTTTAACTTGGTATAAAAGAAGGGTTAGCCTCAGGCTCGAGGTAATGGGGTGTTAAGCAAAGTTGTTTTTCCGATGGGAAGGGGCCTTGGGTTTGGCAGTACCTTTTTAAATTTTTTAAAAAAGGTTTTTTTAAAAAACATTCCTTTTAAAATCTAAATTTTTCTTCAGAACAGATCAGAGCTCTGCTCATCAGGGGAAGATGTGTTGCATGGCGAAAAAAAAGGGAGGGGGCAGGAAATCAAATTCGCAGATAGGGAGTCGTGAAAATTTATAGGATATTAAGGTCACCACGCTAAAAGTCAATGGGGCTGGGGGCAGATTAAAAAAGCACCTGACATCTTTTTAGTAATATTTACAAGGAAGGGAAAGTTTTCCAACCTTTTACTCGTATATTTTCAGGGAATATCAAAGCTACCTTTGCCGAAGGACAGAAACGCTTCAGTAGATCATGAAAAGCCGGATATAGTTTACACTACATAAAAAGCATTTCACTTGCGGTCCGGGGGGTTTCCCAAAGTCGTCAAAGTGTTTTGCGCGCGAAGGGTTTTCGTGAAGTGGGGGGGCGTATCGGAACCGGGGAGGGGGAGTGCGCACGAGAGAGAGATGAACAGGGGGGGTGGGAGAGGGGGGGGGGGGTGGGGGG
>NC_051387.1:29971738-29974238 GCF_015228065.2 Penaeus monodon | reverse complement strand
ATTCAATATTTCAGTCAGTAAATATTGAATAAGAATTGAGAAAAGTGTAATATGTATAACTAAGAATATTAATTGCAGGACGTATGATAATAGCATAAATACTTCGTTTAATGATAGACGTTTTGTCATCATTTTCACTATAAGTGCTTTTCTTCGATATTATTGGAATGACTTTCAATCTTTTATAAAATTATTGTTTCCTAGATTCCGTAATGCAGGGGAGCAGGTCGCTGCGCTTTTTGTTGGGTCGTGCGAGGAGGCTCAACTAACCTGCGCCAAATATAAAATGCGAAGGTGTAACATACAGCCATAATATGTGATGTCATGATACATTTACTCTCCCAGCTCGACAGTTCAGGGATAATATAAATATGTTACACAAATGTAGATCTGTTTTGAAATTCATTATATATAGTTTTCTCATACATTGATTACTCCGCAGCTTCTATTAGTATCTAAACGGGATTTATGCAGATGTGCATATATTGCACATCTGCATAAATCCCGTTAGATACTAACAGAAGCTGCGGAGTAATCAATTTATGAGAAACTATATATAATGAATTCATTTCGCAGCTTGATAGAAAACATGAGTATTTTTTGTCAATGAATGAAGTAATAAGGAAAATTTTCACATCGGATAACAATTACAGCATGATTTTTAACACACGCTTTTTTACATCTTACTTTACCCAATAACAGCATCGTAACTTGATAAATTATATTTAGTATAACGGTTATGAATAAATGCCGTTTATGCAAATAACGAAGGAGAAGGAGGACTCCTTAGGGTAAGGGGGGGTAAAACTAAGGGCAGTTAGCTACCTTAAAATGAAAACAGATAAAGTAATAAAGAAGGGGGCGATAACCCTTTGCTTGGAGAGAGATTGGTAATACCGTATGCCAGTGAGGTACACAGTGTTAAAATGAAGTTGTAGAAGACACTGAACTCTCCAAGCACGCCAAGGATGAGCATTCCCCTGTGGCCAATGGGACGGGACGACGTTACTCTGTGGAACAAATGGTGCCTCGAGTTACAATCGTATAACGTGCACATGATCCCATATTTCACTCCCGGGATCGCGAGGGCCAATCGTGAACATTCGGGACCATGGACTGGCTTGCACCATTTCCGCAGAGCCTTGGCCAACGGCGGTGAAAGACTTGCTCAGCAGATGAATAACAGAGTGTTGATTACTGACTATTGCCGTGAGAGATAGAAGTGTCGTATTTAGCTAGATTGGTTAATCACATTCGCGTCAAGTTAGGATACTGTGCACAGTTTGTGTTTTTAGACAGATATGTAGATAGATAGATTGATACATACACAGCTGGATGTATAGATAGACAGACGAAGACTAGACGTAGATAAATATCGATACACACACATGTGTATATACGTGTGTATACATTTGTATACATATGTAGATATATGTATATGTACGTACATATATGTATATATTGGTTCATACAAATATACATACATACGTACACACACACACACACACACACACACCACACACACACACACACACACACACACACACACACACACTCACACACACACACACACACACACACACACACATATATAGTATGTATATATATATATATATATATATATATATATATATATATATATATATATATATATATATGTATGTATGTATGTATGTATGTATGTATGTATGTATGTATGTATGTATGTATAGACAAAAATTGTAAATACAAAAACGTAAAGAATAACAGTATATACATAGATACAAAATGCAAGTGAAAAACATGAAATAACCATATAATATCAGCATACAATTGAAATAAAATAACGTACATAAACAGTGACAACCAATATGGTAAAACTAACCAAAAGTGGGTGGTTGGGAGGGAAGATCTATTGCGTAAATAAGGTGGTTGCGCTGGTTGTGTGGTTTAACTCAGGTTTCATCTTCTGTATCAGCAGGGATTCTGAGATAAGGTTAGGGCGGGGGGAGTGCGAGGATGGAATACTAAAATTTGTGTTACAGAAAGGGTGTGAGTGAAGTTGAGAATGTTCTCTTATTGCCGAGAAAGCTGGTTTACTCAGCGGAAGGCCAGTCCTGAGGGATTTGCCTTGTGTTCTAGGATGCGGTGCCGTAACCATCGTGAGGTAGACCCCACGTACCGAGCTTGGCAGCAAATAAGTAGACTACATTAGAATACAATCAGAGTTACAAATTTTAGAAATTTTACAATATTGTTAGTGTTAATGAAGATATTGTTAGTATTAGTGAAGACAAAAGTGAATTTAATTTGGGGAAATTAATTTGTAACAATGATTTTAGCTGCCTCCTAATTTCAAAACTTAAACCAGTCATATATGGTAGTTTAACATACGTATGGTCTTTTTTAATAGTAGAGGCAGTGGGTTGGTTTGAGAATATTTTACCAAGGAAAGTTTTCGTAATTCTATCAAATGGATAACCATTAGTTATAAAGAATTCTTTAAGAAACAACATTTCGT
>NC_051387.1:29956738-29966738 GCF_015228065.2 Penaeus monodon | reverse complement strand
ATATATTTATATATAGATATATATAAATAACTATAGATATATATATTAGTAATATATATATATAGTATATGAATAATATATATAGTGTGGTGTGTGGTGCTGTGTGTGTGTGTTGTGTGTGTGTGTGTTTATGTATGTATGTAATTATTGTATATGTATTTTGTTTATTTATATATATATCTATAATATATTATATATATATATATAACTATCTGCAGAGAGAGAGAGAGAGGGATGAGACGATGAAAACAGAGAGGTAGAGAGAGGAGAAAGATAGAACACGAAATAAAAAAAGAGAAGATAGACGGAAACACTGCCTGCGCTGTTAATTCTCTATCTCTCTCACTCTCTTCTCTAAAATCCTCTCCATCGCTTTGCATCAATCTTTTCAGAAAAAAATCAAACAAATCTCTTTTTTTTAATTTTAAATGGTAAAGCGGGGGAGGTGCAGACTCTGGGGGAAAGGGGTTTGGGGCCCTGAGGGGGAAGTAAAGGCAGAAAGGTGGCGTCCCGAGGTTTTAGAAAAACGTTGCAAGAAAAGAAGGAAAGGACGAGGTTCTGGCAAAAAAGATGCCAGAGGGGTCAGATTTAGGGGGGTTTTCCCTGGAGTCCGTGGCGGGAAAACCCCCCGGGGGCCCTCCCCAGCATGTGTCAGACCCAGTGGTCGCTGCAGAAGGCGGGGGGGACCCATCGGAACCGCCCCCTTTGGGGGTATGGGTGGCGGCAAACTGGGAAACCCGGTAAACCCCGCCTCTTCCCCTCCCTAACCCCCTTCCTCCCCCCCGGGGGGTTGTTAGTTCACGGCACGCTTTCTCCCCCCTGCAGCCCCTGGCCTCCAGAATTCTTGGGGCCCGTAAAGCCAGCTGGTACGAGGGGAAAGGTGGCCGGGAGGCATATGTCCCCCAAAATTTAAAAAAGGGCTGGATCTGCCAGGGTGGACCGGGAAAAGAAAAGGGGCCCAAAAAGCTGGAACAGCGTTAAGGGGCCCCTGCGGGGGAAGTGTTGGGGCTCTGCCACCATCGAAAAGGGGCCTTTCTTACACCAGCGTGGCGGGGGTTTAAAACCCCGGGTTTGGGGCACCACCACCGGGCCCGAGGTAAAATCGGGCCCGTTTGGGAAGAAGCGGACTCGTGAGCTTTGGGCGGGACACTGTCCCAGCTGGCGCAGGATGTGGAGGCGCGGGTTTAAGGGGGCGTCCCCTGCGGCTGGGGGAAAGAGATGATCGGGGGCCCCTGGCCCCGTTTTCTTTTTTTGAGTTTTCCCGGACCAGCAGCTGCAAATTCGTCAAGCGGGGCAAAAAACCCCCGGGACCTGAGGTGGCGCTGGCGGGGGCCCGGGGAAAGTTCGGGGCCTTCCTGAAGGAAAAACCAGTGGCTAGGATCAGTTCTGCTAAGCCCGCCTTTGTTTCCGGGGCCAGAAGGCTAAAGGGGAGAAGGTAGCTTTGGGGAAAAGGTGAGTCCGAGCACTTTCCAAGGCTTGTTTTTGGGGCCCTGCGGAGAGGTAGGGCACAGACGTAGTCGGTGTCGGAGGGAGCGGAGAAACGTCCTCTAAAACCGGACGGATTTTTGACCCTTTCCCAAAGCAGTGCTCCCAAGGTCACCCGAGGCATGCCCCAAGGTAAGGAAGGGGTTTACAGGGGGGAAAAACTCAAAAGGCTGGAGAAGGGGGCCCGAAACCCAGCCGTCCTGGGTTTCCCCGGGGCCCCGACTGGGAAAGCGGCCGTTAAAAACCAGTACGATGCAGGGGGAAGGGCTCAGTGGGAGGGGAAAGCCATGCCCCCTTTGACAATGGCACTGGGGCTGAGAAGACTTAGTGCGGCCTGATATTTTGGCCCCACTATGGACTTCCAAAGCCCCCAAAGACTGTTGTGGTGTACGGGGCATTGTGTGCAGTCAAGGGGCCAGGGGAGGCTCGTTTTGGGCCCGTGGGCAGCACGGTGCAGGGGGCGCCGGTTATGGGGGCCGATCGGGAAAACGAGCACTGCTTGCGGGGCCCTTTGGACTCCCTGACACAGGTAAGGCTTTTGGTCGCCCTTTGGGACGGAAGCGGGGTGAGGGTGCAGGGTTTTGAAGATTTTCCCCTTGTTTCCCAGAGGTTGGTTTGTGCAGAGGTAGTTACGGCTAAAAAGACTGAAACCTTCCCCCCCGGGACAGAGTCTGGGAACCCGGTGCGACTGCAAGATTTGATGCGGGAGTAGGGGGGCCTCGGGGAAACCCCATTCAAAAACCTGCAGCGGGGAGGCGAGGGGTTTGGGCGGGGGCCTTTTTGGAAACCAGGGGGGGGTTATTTACAGTGTTGGTAGTAACTTCCAAAAAAGGGACCTAAAGGGTGCCACCCTGGTGAAAAAGTGGGAACTTGTGAGGAAGGGGGGGCGCCCAGAAGAGTCGTCGGGGAGAAGGGGAGTTGGTTGGTGGGGGCCCGTTCCTGATTCCCTAGAGCTTGGCCCGGGCCGGCTGTGGGATTTCCCTGGGCCAGGAAGTATTTCCCGGGGCCATGGTGAAAAAGAAGATGGGCGTTAAACCCCGTAGCCCGGGATTTAGGGACGTGGCAGACGCTGCCCGAAATGAGGAAAGGCATTTGGGGCGGTGAGGGCGATGCAACAGAAAAACCAAAAGGTGACCATAGCCAAAGGGTTTTTGGGGCCGGAGAAACCCTCTGGGTGCCACTGCCAATTAACCCCCGCCCACACCTCCAGAGCAACCCCAACGAGAGCGAAGAAAGCCGCGGGGAAAAAAGATTTTTGGGGGCTGAGAAAATGATTTACAAAATTTCGGTTACTTTTGTTTTAAAGAATTTTTTTTGTTCCTGAGGACTAATTTTATTTAAAATTTTTGTTATTGTTTCAGGTTTTTGGTATGTCGAGCCCGAGGGGCGTCTGCTTTATAGGGGGGGGTGTGCTACGCCCGGGGTCTTTGTCCTTGCGAAAAAATGTGGGAACAGGGAAAAGGGTGACCTGGGAGGGGTTAACATGAAAAAGGGGGCCTGGGCAAACCTGACGCAACTGGCTGTGAGCGGAGGAGCGGAGGAACAAGCCCGAGAGGGGGGGGTTGGGTGGCTGCTCCTGTGAAGACCCCGGGTTTTTGGCCCCCCCGGGCCTGGAAAATACTTTGTTGCCCGTTATAAAACTATAAACGTTTGGTTTTGACATGTGGTTTCCCCCTGTAAAGGGGCCCAAGAAAAGGGTTTCGGGTAAAAATAACTTGGAAATAAAAAGGAAAAAATGTTAAATTTTTGTTTATTTCTTTCCCTGCCTCGCCACGTGGCGTTTCCCCCCATGGGGTTCTGGGACGCTGTGGTGCGGGGCCCCTTTTGGGGCCGCTCAGTGTTCACGACCCTTGGGAAACACGCCGTATGCCTTTGCCCGCTTTGTGTTGGTGGCAGAGAGACAAGGCGGCCCGGGTTTAAAAAATATATAAATAAATGTGTATTTTGTAAGTGTATGGTGTGTGGTGAAAAATATATAAAATTTTTTTAAAATTTTAAAAATATATATATATATATATATTATATAAATATAAATTTTAAAATATATATATATATATTTTTATATAATATACATATATACATACATGTGTAGGGGTAAATGTGTGTGGTGTGGATAATTTTATATATATATAAAAATATAAAATATATATATAAATATTATAATAAATGTGTGTGTTTTGTGGGGTGTGTGGTGTGTGTGTGGGGGTGTGTGCGTAATAAAAATATAATATATATGTATGCATATATTATATTATATTAAAATCTATATAATTTAAAATTTTATATATATTATAAATGTAGGGATATAAAATACATATATCTATTGGTTTGTGTATTTTTAGTTATATGTAAATATTTTAAAATATATATATATTATAAAATATATATTATATATTAAAATATATATATATGTGTGGGGTTGTGTTTTGTGTGTGTGTGTGTGTGTGTGTGTGTGTGAGGGGGAAAGATTACTCTAAAAATCCACACATAGAGAAATAAAAAAGGGTTTGGGGGTCAAAACCCCGCAGCTGATACGAAACAATATATTATAAAATTCAAAAAAAAAACACAGATATAGGGGCCCCATAAAAATATTTATAATCACAGTATATAAACACGATATGAAAAATTATGGACAAGAAAAGATCTGGAAAAAAAAGATCAAATTAGCATAAACACCCAATTTGTGGGGCGGGAATTTGGGGTTGGGTTTTGTGGGCAGTCGGGTCGGTAGTAGTAGTAGTAATAGTAGAGTAGTCCAGTGTGCCCTTTGCTACTTTTCTTTTATCCGGGTCGGCACCTAGGGGGGGCCGATGCCCCGTTTACAGGAAAATAGCTGTGGTTAAACCCCAAATGTAGTTTTTAGGTCGCTTTTTCCGTTTGGCTGGCTGCGGATCGTCGCATTTCCCATAGGCCCACCCCTTCGATCGGTTTTGAGGGTGATTTTCCTGTGAGGGGAAAATGACCAGATTCTCCAGAAAGGTCAAAACCCCGGGGGACTGCCGGGGCGCGTTTTGTCCCACCCCCGGGTGATATACGAAAAAAAAAAATCGGCAGTTAAGAAGGTCACATTGGGGTATTTTAAAATTTCATATTTTTTCAGGTCATTGTTAAAAATCTAAAAATAATTAAATTTTAATTTTCAATTTTAAATCCACCTATAAATAATTTCATTATATATATATATTAAAATAAATATATATATTTTATATATATATTATATATATATATATATATATATTTTTATATGTATATATATATATATATGTATTATAAAATATATATCTGTGGTGTGTGTGTGTGATGGGTTGTTGTATGCTTTTGGGTGTGTGTAATTTTAAAATAAATAAAATATACAAATAGGCCCTATTTAAAATTAGAAACACAAAAAACACACACACACACACACACACACACACACACATATATTATATATATATATTATTTTAAAATATATAATATATAATAATTTTAAAAATATAATAATATATACGTGTGGTCTCTGGGTGTATATATGTATAATATATTTTATATTTTAAAATATATTATTAAAATAATAATAAATAATATAATAGGGGTATTTTAAAAAAATATGCACACATTAAAAACAAAATTTTTTAAAACAATACATTTCAGATATTTTAAAATATAAAATTATTAATAGATATAAAAAATGTATTTAATTTTATATACATATAAAATATTACATTATATACAAAAAATTTTATAATTATATAATAATTCATATTTTATAATATATTGGGGGTGTGTGGGTGTTGTGGGGTGGGGTGTGGTGTGTGGTGTGGGTGGTGTGTGTATACGGAAAAAATAATTTTATATGTATATATAGGGATATTAAAAATAACAACCTATATAAAAAATTATATATAAATATATATATATTTATATATATATAATTTCATATAATAAATTTTATTACATATATATTATATATAAAATACTATATATATAAAATATATATATATTTTATTATATATAATATTTTGTGGGGTGTTTTTGTGTGTGTATATATATTTTATAATTAAAATATATATTATAATATTAAAATATAATATATATATATAAAATATATGTGGGGTGGTGTGTTGTGGTGGTGTGGGGTGTTTATATACGTATTTTAATATAAATATTAAAGTATATAATGTAATATACATTTTATACCCTATATTAATATATATATTATATATATATATAATATAATTTTATATATTTTAAAATATTTATATAATATATAACATATACTTTAATACATATATATATATTATATATTATATATTATTAAATATATTATATATATAATTTTGTGTGTGTGTGTGTGTTGTGGTGTGTGTGTGTGTGTGGTGTGTGTATTTGTACATATTTACAAATATATATTATATATATATTTTTATAAAATATATTTTATATATATATATAATATAATTTATATATGTTTATATATATATATATCGATATATTAATTAATAAAATATATACAAAAAAAAAATATATATATATATATATGTATATATATAATAAACAAATATATATATATAACAAAAAACAATCTATATATAAAAATATATAATATATATATATATATATTATTTTATAAAATATATATATATATATTATATATATCATATAATATATATATATATATATATATATATATATTTTGTCTGTATAATATATAAAATATATATGTTGTTATATATATATATATATATATATATATATATATATATATATATATTTGTTGTTTTGTGTGTGTTGTGTTGGGGTGTGTGTGTTGTGTGTGTGTGGTGTGTGTATAATATATATATATAAAAAAATTTTTATATATATATATTTTCATAATATATATATATATATATTTTTTATATAATATTTTGCATATATATGATATATATATCATATAATACATACATTTTATGTATATATATTTTTTATACATATATATAGATATATATATATATATATATATATATTCATTTTATATAAAATTATTATATATATTATATATAATTATTTTTGTATAACTCACGTATATACATGCATATGTATGCGCATATACATATAAGCCTCTAAGCTAAAAAAAAAAAAAAAAAAAAAAAAAAAAAAAAAAAACTGCCTGGATCTATTCTTAGGACAATCTTCGACCTGTCTTACATTTTGAGACACTGTATTGAGACTAATCTTTCAGTTGAGAAAAAAATTGTGACCCAGTTGTGACAAATCTCTTTTGAGACATTGTTAACTTATATATATATATATATATATATATATATATAGAGAGAGAGAGAGAGAGAGAGAGAGAGAGAGAGAGAGAGAGAGAGAGAGAGAGAGAGAGAGAGAGAGAGAGGTCCGCTACAAGCGAGGTCCTCCACGCTTCGGCAGAGGGCTTTCTCATTAATTTTCATATTTATATCTGTACCTAGGCATTTTGTGCGTGTTACTCATGCACAATATATGTTTTACTCTAAGCAAAAACATATTTTCATGAATTTGAAGGTATTTATTAATCACAATATTTAGCAGAAGGCGATGTCACGGCCCGGCGCTTCAGCAACGGTCATTTCACTTTCATTAATTACATTTGTTTCCTGTAAAAATGTATTTATATGTGTAATGCTAGCACATTAGATTAGAAAAAACACATCAGCTTACATTTGAACCTGAAATAAATTGATGAGAGCAAATAAATTAATGAGCGCAAATGAACGATGTAGGCAATCGAAGTGCTTTGTGCCACGTGGTCACTTATATTATTTGATGTATGTCAGGTTTTGATTAAAATGAACGTGTCCATGACTGCATTAGTATAACAAACAATTAAACCACGCATTTTGAGTGATATACAATATCAGTTAATCTATCTGTCTGTTGATATTTTTATATGTAGCAGAGCGCCGGCCTGAGACTCTTTTGAGTCAAATTTTAGTCTCAGAATCGTCTCAAAACTGTCTCAAAACTTTCGTAGATACCGCTCCCGGTCCATACACGATGTTAGAATAACAAACAGATCCGATATAATTTTCCATACAGACGTCATCCCATGCTAGGTTGCTGAGCTTGACCTCTCAACTACAACTGGCTATAACACGACCATACCACGATTTAATACACAGTCACCTTCGACATTCTGAAATTATTGCAAAAACTCGACTCTCCTAGAGATCCTATTAAGAGATAACGCAAACAAGCTCATTAACATTCAACAGACGTGATAAACTCGTAAAAAAGGGTAATAAAAAAAATAGAAATTGCACGATACGAATTATTTAAGAGTTTATGGCATTTTATGTCATTTTTTTAAGGCATTTGTATCCTATCGATATTAATCGGTGCTTAGTCATCATTTTTTAAATATGGCATCATAGCACCAAAGCTCATACCCGAAAACAGAGTATCGAGAAATTAGCTTCATACCATTAAATAAAATTCCTTACAACCAGAACACACCAATGATGTAGACGTAAACTAGAGTTATTGCAAATTACAATAGCATTTCATTGTAATAGTGCCAGGCATGTAATCCTTCTTGGCATGCTAAAAGTTACGGAATCAATACCATTAGTTCCGATATTACATATATTTCAGTGTTCCACAGGGTTCTATATTAGGCCCGATTTTGTCCTTAATTATTCTGATAATATTTCAGTATCCCCTCTCTGTGTATAGAGGTAAAACTTATTATTCGAGTGATAAAAATAAGAAAAATAGTGTATATAGATTAGCTTTTATGTTTTTGTACAATTTGTAACCACTGTAAGTTCAGTTGCTCATTTTGAGTCTATGTTGGGGCGGTGACAAAGCGTCCTCCCGGAGTCGGGAGGATGGTAGGATGTGAGATGGCATCCCTGTCCTTGGCTGTCTGTGTAGGTATAGTTGAACGTACCCATGAGCTGATTGGATTTCAGGAGACACTGCCATAATAGATTGTGCTAATAGCGTCATTTGAATCTGATTTAGCCTGGGGACGCAGTTCACCGGTGGAAAGAATAGGGGAGGCACTGTGTAAGTGCATACTTGTCATTTTTTGTATTATTTGTGGTAGCTAATACTTTCAACATTTGATGTTGTGTTAAGTTTATTTAAGTTTCATGAAAGATATTTTTTCGCTTATTAATAATTTGTGGCAATGTAATAGAGGATTTTATGATTTACTCTTATTGCTTACTGGGTTTACATGTGAAAGGTTATAGACGGTACCTACCTTGTGATAAAGGGTTTATCATCAATTTGTCCCTGTTGTTCGCATGTGAATTGTTCACAGTTGGACTACAATATAGGATAACTTCAGTTTTTTCTTCAATTACCGGGTGAAACACTAATGCCCAGTAGCGATCTATCTATTGCATAATACGCCGATCGCACACTTTCTTCCAAAAACTCTTAAAACATTACATAAATACAAGACTTCTCCCCGAAGGGAAGGTATTCGATAACCATTTTTATAAATTGAATCTATATAAAAATACATAATTCCCTATAGTAAGCGTCAACAGATATATACATAGACTTCGAAGGCTGTTACTCAAACCAAGCACGTTAGTTGGACAGTTATATGGCATTTGAAAATTTCAAATTGACTATATCTATAGGGAAAATAGGGTCAAATTAATTTCCCAAACTACATAACAAAATGATATCCCTACTGAAGCCCAGTTATGGTGAACACTAGCTCCCAACTACGGTTCAAGTATTTGGAGGTCAGGCAACAACATTCAAAAGAAAAAAAATACTGCTAGGGTGACGCAAGGCATAAAAAGTCGACTACATTTGTCTCTTTTACACAAACTAAACGGCTGAAACCGTTTATCTATATTTCGTGAATACCCATTCATAAATTAACAACAAAATATCTCCCTACCATTACAAGCAAGGTAAAGCAAAATATATTCAAACGCGATAGATTAGCTTTTTGTAGGTCAAAGGATCATAACGGTAACAGGGGCAAAACCATACCTCAGATTATCAGATTACCATTTCATTATCATTTCTATTGTATATTACCGTTATCATCATTATCGTTACCATTATCATTATTGTTATTATTATAATTATAGAGCTGTTGTTGTGTTTTTATCATCATCATTGTTGTTATCATTATTATCACTATTTTTCTCGTCCTTATTTTTTTAATTATTATTAGTAGTATTAAAAATTGATATTGTTATCAATGATTTCCCTTACTTATTTTCATTATATTAATATCATTGTTACCAGTACCCAAAATTATCACCACCATTATTCATTCAGATATCGTTTTGCATTATCAATATTTTTTACTAACATAGTACTATTACAATCATACAATCATAATTATAACTATTTTTATCATCACCATCACAGAAAAAATGCATCATATTTATCAAAAATAGATAAATAAAAAATAATATTATTATATTAATTTTATATATATATATATATATATATATAGAGAAAAGAGAGAGAGCGAGAGAGAGAGGAGAGAGAGAGAGAGAAAATCGAGGGAAAAAAGGAGAAAAAA
>NC_051387.1:29950423-29955423 GCF_015228065.2 Penaeus monodon | reverse complement strand
ATTATACAATTATATTTACACCACCCACACACACACCACACACAAACACACACACACCACACACCCACACACACACACACACACACACACACACACACATATATATATATATATAAGAGGCTATGAGCCCTAGTACAATGGGTTATGACTGGCTGGCAGTGATATTGGTTATAACGACTCGACTCTTTACTGATGAAGAGTACAACACTAAGGGAACCTACAAGACAATGTCTAGGGGTAAAGCGGTGATCACAGGGTCACGTGTCAGGCCGACCCACCTGAAGGCAAAGGCTAGGCCGATCTTACCACGTCGGGCGCTGGGCACGAACTGTGTAAGCTAGGTCATCCCCAAACATGTGGTGTGGAAGGAATAGTGAGACAGCTGTGGGGAAATGTACGAACAGCTGCTGGAGGTATGGAGGGAGTGAGGTGAAGTCACTGGTCCCATCTGTTAATGACCCTCCACACTGTATATTGTTCGGCCATCTACTCACACCTTGCCTCAAGAGTGACCTAACTTGGTTGGTCATCTTTTTCTCACGCGCGTTGTTCTTTGGGCATCTTCGTGGCTGCTTGTCCCTGTCGTCCTCTTCTTCCTGGTCCTCAGTGTAATCTGCACGTCCTCGAAGGCCTCGCACAGGTCCTCCTTGACTTCGAATTCGTCTAGACTTCCTTGTAGTCCTCGTCCAGGCCTAACTCGGCAGTGTACTCATCCTCACGTCCTCACAGATCTCGTCCAGGTCCTTCTCGGCTGCATGCTCGTCCACACATCATCCAGGCAGGGGCATCCTCTTCGGCATCTCAGGGTGGATGATACCTGCACTGGCAACCTCCTGGAATTTGACTGGATCTGCAGCGTCCAGGCAGGCAGGCGGCCTTTCCACAGCATCCGGGTTCGACTGGTACCTGCGCTTGTGAGTTCCTGGCCCTTCACTGAATCTACAGGCGTCTCGGCAGGGCGCCCGTCCACTACATCATGGGAGGGCCCTTAACACCTGATCTGACAAACATCCTGGTCCACAGACTTCTGGCGATCTTCCGGTGACATCCTTCCCACAGCATCCTAAGGGTGCAGCAGGGTCCTCCTTCGGTGCCGTGTCGGTTATCGTCAGTCTGACTGCTATATATAGTCAGGGAACCAGATCATACACATAAGGGCCAGTTTAGAAAGAGAAAAAAAAAGGGCCCAACAGAGAAGAGGGGGTGTTAAGAACCACTAGCCGGTTATTTATATAAGTTTGCAGTTTTAATGTTCGTTTTTAATTCATTTTCGTTTTTTTTTTTCTTTTTTGCATTTTACTTGACAAAGGTAAAAAAGAAAATAGGAGTGGAGACATCAGTAGTGATCCGCATGGATATGGCTTGAAACTACCAACCATCTCTGATAGATATGAGAGTAGATAAGGGAAACGACAACGGCAAATCCACAAGGATTTTTCTTGAACCAGTCGTCAACAGAGAAGAAAAAATGTTTAATTTGCACATCATGTATGAGTCACTTGTCACAACTGACAAATCGCGGGCTAATGAGATACATCATAGATCTTTACTATGACAGCAACAAACCCTATTAATTATTAAGTGTCTTTTGTTCTGCATGGATGAGTGAGTAAGTGTGTAAGGGTGCATGTGTGTGTGTGTGTGCGACAGCGAGCGTGAATGAGTGAAAAGTGAGAGTGACCTTACACAGAGAATGAATCACAAACAGGAATATTAACGTTCAATATTACAAACTGAGATAAATTAGCAATTAAAATTGTTTCAACTACCACAGTGAATTCAGCATTTAATGACATGCAACATAATGTACGCATTAATGAATGGTGACGTGAACATATTCACATGCTTTAGAGCAAGCAAATTTTCTCAGGGTCAGAAAATCTGAACTGCCGAGGTACCCATGTCTAGCTATGCATGTTAGCCTTCATCAACGGGGGGTTCCTATACCCAAAATACCATGCATTGAAGCGAACTGAGCCAGGAAAATCTACAAATAATCTACTCTTTTCAGCGTATCAGTGGTGGACGCTCGAATCATTCCCTACGAGAATCTAACTTATCACGAATCACACGATCACGTGGGATGTACCCAAAACATGCAAGTGACTTCAAGAGGGTAAGAAGGGTGTGATTAATAAGTGAATAATGATTCTAGCTTAAATCCTAGTCCTACATTAATTAACGGATGTAACTGCGGGTTACAAATTGCTGATCGAACAAATAACTTATACACACACACACACACTCACACACACACACACACACACACATACATACAAACATACATACATACATTATATATATATATATATATATATATATATATATATATATATATATATATATATGTATGTCTGTGTTATAGTATGTGTGTGTGTGTGTGTGTGTGACGGTGTGTGTGTGTGTGTATGCCTATGTATGTGTGAGCAGCATTTGGATTATTCTCTACATTATTGATAATGCAAGGATTCTTTTAATGCCGCCGAAACTGCCAAGATGATAATAACGTTAGTAGAGTAAATTATTCCAGGAAGTCCGCGCGATTCCATCAAGATCATAAAGCCCCTGTTACTGTTCGTACAATTTCTGGCAGAGAGAGAATGAAATATAGAAAAAGAGTTATTCTTTTCACGTGTTGTCAGAGTAATTAAAAGTAATCGTTTTCAAAAGGCTTACCGCTGCCATATTGTTTGAATTGTGTAATGAACCAGCACTCAATGGCCCAGCTCTCATATCAAATTAAAATGAGCTAAGTACTCGACATGAATTCTTTTGCTGGGCGCTCTTTCGCACTTACACACATGCTCACAACCAATCCACTAGACATCCTACTCTTGCTAATGGTGTGAGGAAAGCTGGGAGAGTAGGTGATATTACAGATTCAATATTTCAGTCAGTAAATATTGAATAAGAATTGAGAAAAGTGTAATATGTATAACTAAGAATATTAATTGCAGGACGTATGATAATAGCATAAATACTTCGTTTAATGATAGACGTTTTGTCATCATTTTCACTATAAGTGCTTTTCTTCGATATTATTGGAATGACTTTCAATCTTTTATAAAATTATTGTTTCCTAGATTCCGTAATGCAAGGGAGCAGGTCGCTGCGCTTTTTGTTGGGTCGTGCGAGGAGGCTCAACTAACCTGCGCCAAATATAAAATGCGAAGGTGTAACATACAGCCATAATATGTGATGTCATGATACATTTACTCTCCCAGCTCGACAGTTCAGGGATAATATAAATATGTTACACAAATGTAGGATCTGTTTTGAAATTCATTATATATAGTTTCTCATACATTGATTACTCCGCAGCTTCTATTAGTATCTAAACGGGATTTATGCAGATGTGCATATATTGCACATCTGCATAAATCCCGTTTAGATACTAACAGAAGCTGCGGAGTAATCAATGTATGAGAAACTATATATAATGAATTCATTTCGCAGCTTGATAGGAAACATGAGTATTTTTTGTCAATGAATGAAGTAATAAGGAAAAATCTTCACATCGGATAACAATTACTGCATGATTTTTTAACACGCTTTTTTACATCTTACTTTACCCAATAACGGCATCGTAACTTGATAAATTATATTTAGTATAACGGTTATGAATAAATGCCGTTTATGCAAATAACGAAGGAGAAGGGGGACTCCTTAGGGTAAGGAGGGGTAAAACTAAGGGCAGTTAGCTACCTTAAAATGAAAACATAAAGTAATAAAGAAGGGGGCGATAACCCTTTGCTTGGAGAGAGATTGGTAATACCGTATGCCAGTGAGGTACACAGTTAATAGTTAGAGACACTGACTCCAAGCACGCCAAGGATGAGCATTCCCCTGTGGCCAATGGGACGGGACGACGTTACTCTGTGGAACAAATGGTGCCTCGAGTTACAATCGTATAACGTGCACATGATCCCATATTTCACTCCCGGGATCGCGAGGGCCAATCGTGAACATTCGGGACCATGGACTGGCTTGCACCATTTCCGCAGAGCCTTGGCCAACGGCGGTGAAAGACTTGCTCAGCAGATGAATAACAGAGTGTTGATTACTGACTATTGCCGTGAGAGATAGAAGTGTCGTATTTAGCTAGATTGGTTAATCACATTCGCGTCAAGTTAGGATACTGTGCACAGTTTGTGTTTTAGACAGATATGTAGATAGATAGATTGATACATACACAGCTGGATGTATAGATAGACAGACGAAGAACTAGACGTAGATATAAATATCGATACACACACATGTGTATATACGTGTGTATACATTTGTATACATATGTAGATATATGTATATGTACGTACATATATGTATATATTGGTTCATACAAATATACATACATACGTACACACACACACACACACACACACACGCACACACACACACACACACACACACACACACACACTACACACACACACACACACACACACACACACATATATATGTATGTATATATATATATATATATATATATATATATATATATATATATATATAATATATATATATATATATATATATATATATGTATGTATGTATGTATGTATGTATGTATGTATGTATGTATGTATGTATGTATGTATAGACAAAAATTGTAAATACAAAAACGTAAAGAATAACAGTATATACATAGATACAAAATGCAAGTGATAAAACATGAAATAACCATATAATATCAGCATACAATTGAAATAAAATAACGTACATAAGCAGTGACAACCAATATGGTAAAACTAACCAAAAGTGGGTGGTTGGGAGGGAAGATCTATTGCGTGAATAAGGTGGTTGCGCTGGTTGTGTGGTTTAACTCAGGTTTCATCCTTCTGAATCAGCAGGGATTCTGAGATAAGGTTAGGGCGGGGGGAGTGCGAGGATGGAATACTAAAATTTGTGTTACAGAAAGGGTGTGAGTGAAGTTGAGAATGTTCTCTTATTGCCGAGAAAGCTGGTTTACTCAGCGGAAGGCCAGTCCTGAGGGATTTGCC
>NC_051387.1:29937923-29945423 GCF_015228065.2 Penaeus monodon | reverse complement strand
ACGCTTTCTCGAGGCTCGATGTAGTCTGCAAGCAATCCAGACACAAACTCACGTACGGTTGTTCACAATGCTCGAAGTCATTACACAATTATGCATAACATATATATACAAAATGTGGGCACACACACACACAACATCACACACACTACATGTACTATATATTATTATATTATATATATATATATATATATATTATATATATATATATATATATATATATATACACAACAACACACACGAACAGAAAGTAGAGAAGAAGAAATAGGATATAAGAATATAAAAAGATAGAACTATATTATGTCTATATATTTACATATATACTCTATCTATTATACTATACTATTACTTTATTATCTTCTATATAAATATGTATAAGTATATATAGATGCATAAAAACACTTCCTATATGATAGTACTACTAATATATAGATATGAATTGTTATTGTTAAATGTATTATATTTTATCATAAATTAATTGTGTGTGTCGCATGTGTAGTGTGGTGTGTATGTTTATTAGATGTAAATGTATATATATGTATTGATTATGTATTATGATATTATATATATATATATATATTATATATTATATTATATTACAGAGAGAGAAAGAGAGGGAGAGACAGAGAAAACAGAGAGGGAGAGAGAGAGAGAAAGAGAGAAAACGAAATAGAAAAAGAGAGAGAGACGGAACCACTGCCTGCCTGTATGCTCTCTCCCTCTCCTCTCTCTCTCTTTCTCTCTCTCTTCTCTCTCTCTCTCTCTCTCTCTCTCTCTCTCTCTCTCTCCTCTCTCTCTCTCTCTCAAAACTCCATCGTCCCCATACAGCTGATGTTAAAGAGCAGCTCAATAACCACCTCCCCTGCAGCAGCCGAGGCGAGTCACGCCAAATATGCGATTTGGCAAATTCCGCGTAAATGTGTTCAAAGACTGCGGTTGCTTTGCTCGTCTGTATCATAAATTTCAATTTAATCATCAGCAATGATCCAATAAGCTGATCCGCGCTGAAAATTTTAATCTAAAGCACTGACTAATACCATCCTGTTTGCATTAAATCTATATTGCTATGGATATTATTATACTAATCTATAATCACTAATCTCTTTTTCATTTATTCTTAACTGCGTAAATTTGTCACATGCGAAGGTTTCTTTTTACTTTCAATTCTTTATAGTATGATCTACAAATAATAGCGTGATCCATGCAATCCAAAATTATCGTGGCTTAATACTGGAAGAAAAATGAACCAAAGAAATTATGGAGTTGATATATTGCAGTGCTCCACAGTGCTCTGTTTTGGAGAGGCTCATGGTTGTGTTGCTCTTGACTCTTAGTGTAGTTTTTGGTGTACATGGAGAGTACACTACAATTTACTCATGCTTACATACAAATACATCATAACGTAACTAATGGCACTTCCTCGTTTTTTGTATTGTTGACAGACAAGACAAACTGATGCGATTTACCGAATTATATTCCAATTGCAAATACAAGTAAAAATCAAACTGGCATCAAAATCAAGCATACATAAAAATATATATATATAACCGCAATATTGCAGAATATTTAAACTTGTTTTTCAGATACACACCTTAATGAAATACTGTCCACTGTTATAATTTCGCTCGAAACAATATGTATACACACATTATAAATCGTGATCGCTAAAATTTAAATACCATTTACTCTTCGGTAACTTCATGAAAATATCGGTAGTAACAGGGATAATAAAATAATCATCAATCGTTCCTGGTCCTTCGCTGTCTCTACGCCCCCCCCCCCCCCAAAAAAAAAAAAAAAAAAAAATATATATATATATATATATTTTATATATATATATATATATATATATATATATATATATATATATGCGTATTGTGTATTATATATTATATATATATATAATATGCTATGTGTATATATATCATCTATGTGTGTTATATATATATATATATAATTATATATATATATATATATAATATATATAATATAAATATTAATATATTATATATGTATATATATATATATATATATATTATAATATATTATATATATATAATATTATATATATTATATATATAATACATATTATAACATGTCTTTGCATACTGTGCGAAACATGTGTACATGAAAGATGACCTGGGCATGTGTTAACATGAAAAGGACCTTGTCAACATGACGCAACTGGCTGTGAGCAAGAGTGAGGAACAAGCAAGAGAGACGGATTGGGTCTGCTCCTGTGAAGACCTCGTGTGTGCCCTTGTGACCTGATATATTTTTGTGTTGCCCTGTTTTAAGCTTATCTAAATTTGGTGACATGCTGGTTTCCCCTTTATTGTGCCTATAGAAAGTGTACGGGTAATAACTTGGTAAATAAAGGAAAGACTGTCATTTTGTGTTTATTTCGTCCCCTGCCTCGCCACGTGGCGTTTCCCCTCATGGTGTTCTGGGACGCTGTGGTGCTCGGTGCCTCTCGGAGCTGTTCAGTGTTCACGACCCTGTGGATAACACGCTGTCTGCCTAGCCTGCTTTGTGTTGGTGGCAGAGAGACGAAGCGGCCGGTGTAACAAATGGTGTCAGGTGTGGGGTTTGTGATATTTGATCAGTGAGAGCCCCGGATTTACCATGTCCAAATGGGGCAGCCATGAGGAGAGGAGGCTATGACTGAGGCAGGCACGATGAGGTAAGCCAAGCCAATGGACCTGATCACTGCCATGCGGGCCTTTATGAGGGAGGAAATGGCAAAAAGGGGCAAAAAGAGCAGGCACAGAGGGCAAACGAGCAGGCGCACCATCTCGTCGAGATGCAGGCAAGGAAGACAGAGGAACAGTTCTGCCAACTTGTTGAGGTGCTACAGAGGGAAACTCAGCAGTACACCGACAAGGCCTGCAACAGCGTGAAGAGTGAACTGGTGGAGGAGGTGCAGACTCTGAAGGGAGAGGTTCAGAGCCTGAGGGAGGAAGTGAAGGCAGAAAGGGGCGTCACGGGTAGAAACGTTGCAAGCAAGAAGGCAGACGAGGTTCTGGCAACAGATGCCAGAGTGTCAATTTACTGGGGTCTCCCTGGGTCCGTGGCAGGAACCCCCGGGCCTCGCAGCATCGTGTCAGAGCCAGTGGTCGCTGCAGAAGGCTGGGGACCCATCGGAACCGCCCCCTTTGGGGTATAGGTGGCGGCAAACTCGGACCCGTAAACCCGCCTCGTTGCCTCCCTCACCCCCTTCCCTCCCCCCCGGGCGTGTTAGTTCACGGCACGCATTCCCCACCCTGCAGCCCCTCGGCCTTCCAGACATTCTGTGACCCGTAAGCCAGCTGAGTACGACGGGAAAGGTGGCCTGGGAGGCATATGTCCCCAATTTTGAAATGCTGGCCTCTGCCAGGGCTGGAGCCAGGAAGAGAAGGCCCGGCAGCTGGTAACAGCGTTAAGGGGCCCTGCGGTGGAAGTGTTGGGCACTGCCACCATCGCAAAAAGGCCTCTTACACCAGCGTGGCGGAGGTTTTTGAAACGCCGTTTCGGGCACCACCACCAGGCCAAAGGGTATATCGGGCCCCTTGAAAAAGCGGACTCGTGAGCGTGGCGAGACCTGTCCCACTGGCGCAGGATGTGGAGGCGCTGTAGAGGGTCTACCCTGCGGCTGTGGAAGAGATGATCGTGGTCCTGGCCCGCGATTTCTTTGTTGACGCTTTGCAGGACCACACTGCAAATCTACTCAAGCAGCACACCCTGAGGACCTGCAGGTGGCGCTGGCAAAGGCCTGGGAGTTCGAGGCCTTCCTGAAGGCAACCTTGGCCTAGGACACCCTGCTCAGCCCCGCCATGACTTCCGGGCCAGAAGGCTAAAGTGAGAAGGTGCATTGGGGAAAGGTGAGCCCGAGCACTTTCCAAGCTTGTGTTGGGGCTGGGAGAGGTAGGGCACAGACGTATTCGGTGTCGAGGGAGCGGAGAACACCGTCCTCTCAACCGGACGGATTCTGATGCCTTGCAGCAGTGCTGGAAAGGTCACCATCCGATGCTGTCCTAAGGCTAAGGAAGTGGTACAGCGAAACTCGACAGGTGGAGAAGAGGGCCGAAACCGCCGTCCTCGGTTCCCGGGCCCCGACTTGGGTAAGCTGCCGTCAAACCAGTACATGCAGGTGGAAGGGCTCAGTAAAATGGGAAGCCTCCCTGACAATGGACATTGGGGCTGAGAAGACTCTAGTGCGGCCTGATATGTTGGCCACTATGCGACTTCCAGACGCCCCACAAAGACTGTGGGGTTTTGTTCACGGGGCATGTGTGCAGCTCAAGGGGCCAGTGGAGGCTCGTATTGGCTGGGCAGCACGGTGCAGCGGTTTCCCGGGTGGTTGTGGCCGATCTGGACGAGCACTGCTTGCTGGGCCTTGACTACCTGACACAGAGTAAGGCTGTGTCGCCCTTTGGACGGAAGCTGGTGAGGGTGCACGGTGAAGATTGCCCTTGCTTCCAGAGGTTGGCTGTGAAAGAGGTAGTTACGCTGACGACTGCACCTTGCCCCAGGACGAGCCCTAGAATCCGTGTCGACTGTCAAGAGTGATGCGTGGAGTAGAGGGCCTCGTGGAGCCCATTCAAACCTGCAGCTGGCTGATGGTGTAGTGGTTGGGCGGAGCCTTGTTGGACCAGGGGGGTTAGTTACGTGTTGGTAGCTAACTTTCTCCAAAAAGGACCTGAAGGTGCCAGCTGGTTGCAAAGGGTGGGCACTTGTGAGGAAGTGGAGCGTCCGAAGGTCGTCGGGGAGCAAGGAGTTGGTTGGTGTGGGGCCGTTGCCTGACTTCCTCGAGGACTTGGCGGACCGTGTGTTTGGGGGTTTGGGGTGGTGAAAGGGGTGGTTAAGGGTGGGTAACTATGAAATGAGGACAATTTTATAATGCACAACTAAGTTACCATAATTTTAAAAAATTTTCCCTTTTTTAATCCAATTACCAAACCCCCCACCTCAAAAACCCCAAAAGAAAAATTTTATAATTTTTGTGTTTTGGCTGTTTTGTTTTGTTTGGTTTGTTTGTTTTAATATTTATTAAATTCTTATTTGTTTATTTATTTTTTAAAGAATTGGGTTTTATAAGGGGAAAAATTAAATGGGGTTTTTTTTGTAAAATGTTTTACATAAAAATAATGGGATTTTAAATAAAAATCACATACCACTTGTACGAAGCGAAACAACCAAGATAACCCCTTAAAATTTTTTTTTTACTATATATTTTTTCCTTTATAGTATTCTGATTACATTTTTTATTTCTATAAATTACTTTAAAAAATTTGTTAAATAAAAAATTTTTGTTTTTATTTTTTCCTCCACGTGGGGTTTCCCCAATTGTTTGGGTGTGTGGTGGTTGTGTGTTTGGGTGTGGGGTTGTGTGGATAACCCCGTTTTAATTTTGTTTTAAAAAGGGGCCCTAATATATAAAACATTTAAAATTTAATTATTTTTATATATATATATATATATATATATATATATATATATATATATTATATATATAAATAATATTTATTATATATATTTTTATAATATATATATATATATATATTGTTATGTATTTTTTTTATATAATATATATATATATAATATAAAATATATATATATATATATATTTATAATATGTTGTTGTTGTGTGGTTTTGGTTTTGGGGTAAAAAAAAAAAAAAAAAAAAAAAAAAATTATTATTTTAAAATTTATATTTTAATTTTAGATGTATTAATAATTCTATTGGATGTCCAGTTGAAATTTTTTAAATTGTATATTTTAATATATATATATTTTATATATATATTTTTGGGGTGGGGGGGGGAGGGGTGGAGGGAGAAGAAAAAAAAAGAGAAAAAAGGTGTCAAACCGCCGGGAAGGGTTTCAATATTTTAATTATAACGTATATGGGGATTTTTTTTTCACAATAACAGATTTTATAATTAAAAAAAATATTAATAAATAATATTTAATTTAAACACAATTGGGGGGGAATTAGGTTGTGGTGCAGTCGGGTCCTTTATATGTTTAAAATGTATATAATGTGTTGCTAGCTTTTGGGGAAAAAACCATCGGGGGTGACTTTACCGGGAAAAATGTGGTGACAATTAGTTAGGCGCAAAACCTGATTGGCTTTGGGTTGTCCGTTGGTCCTTGATGTTTAGGGTTTTTCTTATCGGAAATGCCAGATCTAAAGACAAAGTCCTTTTCCCGGGGGGTTTTGTACCCCGGGGATTCGATATTTTATTAGAAAGGGCCCTGGATTTTTGACCTAATTTTAGGGCTAAAATCTAAAAATTCTCAATTTCAAGTTTATCCCCAAAAAATACTTTAATAAAAAAATATATAATTTTAATATAATATTATGTAATTTAGAATTTAATAACTGGTATAAAATATAGATATTATATAATACTTTTGTTTGAAATTTTGAAATGGGTTTTGATTTATAAAATAAAACAAAATTCATTAATTAAAGACACCAAAACCAACAAAAAAAAAACAAACCCAAAAATATATTATAGTAATATTATTATTTTTTTAAATTTTATATTATATATACTGGTGCTTGTTATATTTTAAATATAAATAATAAAAATTTATACCCAAAAAATATAAATATATTTTAATTAAATAAAATTCCTTACAACCAGAACACACCATGATGTAGACGTAAACTAGAGTTATTGCAAATTACAATAGCATTTCATTGTAATAGTGTCAGGCATGTAATCCTTCTTGGCATGCTAAAAGTTACGGAATCAATACCATTAGTTCCGATATTACATATATTTCAGTGTTCCACAGGGTTCTATATTAGGCCCGATTTTGTCCTTAATTATTCTGATAATATTTCAGTATCCCCTCTCTGTGTATAGAGGTAAAACTTATTATTCGATTGATAAAAATAAGAAAAATAGTGTATATAGATTAGCTTTTATGTTTTTGTACAATTTGTAACCACTGTAAGTTCAGTAGCTCATTTTGAGTCTATGTTGGGGCGGTGACAAAGCGTCCTCCCGGAGTCGGGAGGATGGCAGGATGTGAGATGGCATCCCTGTCCTTGGCTGTCTGTGTAGGTATAGTTGAACGTACCCATGAAGCTGATTGGATTTCAGGAGACACTGCCATAATAGCATTGTGCTAATAGCGTCATTGTGAATCTGATTTAGCCTGAGACGCAGTTCACCGGTGGAAGAATAGGGGAGGCACTGTGTAAGTGCATACTTGTCATGTTTTGTATTACTTGTGGTAGCTAATACTTTTCACATTTCTGATGTTGTGTTAAGTTTATTTAAGTTTTATCATGCAACGATATTTTTTCGCTTATTAATAATTGTGGCAATGTAATAGAGGATTTTATGATTTACTCTTATTGCTTACTCGGTACATGTGAAAGGTTATAGACGGTACCTTACCTTGTGATAAAGGGTTTATCATCAATTTTGTCCCTGTTGTTCGCATGTGAATTGTTCACAGTTGGACTCTACAATATAGGAGTAACTTCAGTGTTTCTTCAATTAC
>NC_051387.1:29927923-29930423 GCF_015228065.2 Penaeus monodon | reverse complement strand
ATGATATTGCTGATAAGATATAATCACGACGCGTTAAAATTTGTTGCAGATGAAACAACAAACTATCTAAAACGAGAGAAATTAATTAACTACTTAATTATGACGTCTTCATGTTTATTGACCACATACTCGATCACACGGAATTGCGATTTTGAGGTGAAAGGAATGTTTGAGAACGTGCCATTTTGCTGTCATTTAGCACTTTTTTACTAACAAAACCAAACGCTTAACACATGTATGGAGAACGAAGGAAAAGAAATAAACAAAGGGCCCAACTGTACTTGTACGTGTTTTTTTTTTTTTTTTCTTAGTATTTCTTGGAGCGGTCGATGGAATTTTCTTCTTTTCTTCGGAGGTGGTTCGGCTGCGAGCTAAAGGACGTAGCGCCCGCCCTGCACACCAGATATAACGGTACAGAACCCAATTACACTGGCTGCGGATAGTGGATACTTGTTAACGGCGGACTCTTTATTACTAAGAGTTAACAAAACAGTATGGGACACAGGAGACGAGGTCTATATATGGGTAACGCGGTCACGTGTCAGGTCAGTCTGACCGTGGGAGAGGGCTCGGCCGACCTTTCCCACATTGATCTCGGGTCACAAACTGACGGGTCAAGCTAGATCAGATAACATCGTCATCTATCTACGCCCATAGCTGAGTGAATGGTTTGGGACACTTGGAGCCACGTGGTAACAGCCACTGGTCCCACGGTACTATGTATATGCATAATATATATATATATATATATATAATAGTTTAGTATGTATATATTATATATATATAATATAGATGTATGTTTGTGTGTTTGTGAGTGTGTGTGTGTGTGTGTTGTATATATATATATATATATATATATATAAAAAAATATATAATATATATATATATCTATACTATATATATATATATATATATATATCTATGTATATTGTAATATAGATATTAATAATTATATATTTATAGTAATTTATATATATATATATATATATTATATAAATATATATATATATATATATATTATATCTATACATATATATATATAATACATTTATGTATATATATATAGATATATATATATATATATATATATATATATCTCTATCTTTCTTTATGTCTCTCTATATATATATATATATATATATATATATATATATATAACCACAATCTATATATGGGGGGTTCTTCACGCGCATGGTGAGTGAAGCGATGGTGTGGTAGCCTGTAGGGTTAAGTCTTGCCATTCCCTTCTCGCTTCAGCTTCCACGCGAAATGGCTAGCTCATTGCGAAAGGAGCAGCTTTGCATAGTCCTCCCTGCCGGTCACAGCCCCTCCATCATCAAGACTTCTGTAGTGGCCTCCTCGTGGCCCCCATGGTAACTGGGCACCTTGCGGTCCCCAAGGCTACACTGTGGGGGATCTCGGAGCAGCAGGAGGCACCAGAGGTACGAGGCTAATGCCCACAGGCGTGTGGACACGCTCTGGATCCGTCATCTCCTCCCCCTTGCCACCCTTGGGTAATGGGGCGGCTCAGGGGAGGTGGACCATTGCCAGTCCTCCTCCCCCGAAAGACCCAACGGCAACGTCAGAAAAAAGGCGGGCTGTGGTTCCCGCGGGGAGGGCAAATGTCGGGGCGCAGGATTGGAAGGGAGTTCTTGTCCTGCCTGCGCCCCGGCTGGTCCAAACCCATATAAACTTGGGGGGCCCAAACCCCTCGGGAACCCCACAGTCGGAGGGGTGGCCCGACACCCTGCCGACTCCCTTTTTTTGGGGGCTGTGTCGGGGGGGGGGCGGCAGAGGGGGCGGCACCCGGAAGCCCCCTAGGCTTAACCTCGGCTGCTTTCCGGGTGGGCGCTTGGAACTCTCGCCTTGCGGAAGGATGAGGGGGTTACCCTGCTATCGGGGAATTGAAGCGACTGGGAGTTAGGGGGCTGCCCTCTAAAGGGGGTGAAAGACCTTTAGCACACGTCAGTGTGGTGGGTCCCACTCTGGTCGGGCCGCAGCGGGGTTACCACCTCCAGGGTGTAGCCATAGCCATCTCCACCGATTTCAGCCCTGGGGAATGAAATTCGACTGAAGCATGCTTTTGGCTTCATGTCTCTTATTGCTGTACCCACTGTGACCGACGGGCTATGAATGCCCTATGGGCCCCCATCTCGGGAGCTGATCCAGCACGAAATAGCCCCCTTCTCTGGGACTTTGCTGGGTCCCAAAAAATGAGGATCTCTGGCTCCGGGTACCAGCGCTCCAACCCACATCACTGGACATGGTACAGCAATAGGGGTACAGGGGCCAAGGAGATAAACCCACATTCTTGTTAGCACGCGATGGGGGATCACCAGAACTGCAGGGTTTCCAATTCCCGATTTTCTGTGCCCGCCATGGGCTGGTTGTGGCTAACCTGGGGGTCCCTTCAAACTCCTCGTCCCCCAGTGGCCCCCCTAAGGTGTTCACCGGGACAACAAAGGGGAGAGGAGTGGCCCGGGGGTTCACCAGGGCGTCT